>NC_092501.1:108752400-109022400 GCF_047511675.1 Marmota flaviventris | reverse complement strand
AGGCTAATTCTCTTTGTGGAAAATAAGGGAAGAAATTCTGTTCCTTTCTTTTTTCTTTGAGCATTTACCTGAAAACAGGTTAAGTATCCTTTAACAGTTTTATATCCTTCTTAGAGCATGTGTTTAAAAAAACTTAAAGTACCAAGCCTTTTTATATTTCCTTTATTTTTTATATGTAAATATACATAGATAGATTGATCCATGCAGCCATCAATCATCTCTTAAAAGCTAGATAGGACTTTGGTTGGCCTTATGACTCAGAAATGTCTTTCTTGAGAACCTCGGAGTCAACTCTTTGAAAAGTCAACATCAAGAAAGAAGATTCTAATTTCCCAAGTTTATTGAGAGAATAGAAACCTAACTGTGATGGATACTTTGCTTCAAGTTGTAAATTTTCCTCCTGTTATATAGACATGAGAAGGTGGTTTGTTTTCTGGATGAAACCACTTGAATAACAAACCATTTAATTAATCATTTACCAGTTACACTGAACTATGTGTGTAAATGGTGCTGTTAAGGCCTCATACTTGAGGACTAATTTTTGTTGAATTGAAAACATGAATGTAATGTGTTGCTTCTGTTTGGCTATATTAAAGGCATGAGATTCCACTCTTTGTAGTCTCTCAGTGGCTTGCCTATGATACACATTGTATCCTAGTTGGTTTAGAAAATAATTTTCTTTCTCTGTTATTTTGAAGAGGACTTCTGAAATAAAGAAGGATTCTTTTTAAATTATAACCCTTCAAAAGTGACAAAAAAAAAATTAAAACTAAAATTTCAGGATATTTGTGCCAGAAAGAAATATATGTTAACTTTTTAGTATTAATAGTATAAAATTGAATAAATTTATGACTCATCATTGATAATATTATTTCAAATTATACTTTTGCTAAAAATTTATATATATAGATCCTCCAAATAGTATAAGATTTTCTTCTTACCACAGGAAGATAAACATAAAATTTAGCATAATCCTGTAGCAGAATAGGATTTAAAAAAGTGCATTTATTGGATTGTAGAATAAATGCACACTCATAGACTTTGCTAATTAACATTCAAATATATTTAAATGATATCATAACATAACATGAAATCCCATAATTCATTACAAATAAAAAGAATATATTTAATCCCTAGGATTTTTAAAAGTTACCTTATTTTGACCCAATATTGAAATTTAAGAAATACAAAATTTAATTCCATAGAAATTTCTTTTATTACATGCATGTGAAAAATGATAATATTACATATTGACTGTCCAGACAGGGAAAAGTAATTATATCAAGCCTTCATTAGACTTATCTATTCTCTGTTTCATTCCCAAGAAATGAGTCTTTTAATGGATACACCAACAAATTGAACATTGTCCATTTATTTTAGAAAAAATGTTGAATATATATATATATATATATATATATATATATATATATATATATAGTGATTAAAATAAGATAGTTGTATGTTTTCTTGTTTGTGTGTATATGAAAATGTATTTATACAAATTTATATGTAAAGATATATATATGGATCCATGCATATGTAAATTTGGGACACATTCATTATATTTTAATGCTTTTTAATGAAAAACATATTGTCAGATAGTTACTTTTTGGCATGAGTAGCTTAATTAGCCACATGGGCCAAATCCCTTTAAGGCTTCAGCAATAAAGTTTCTCCATCACTGAACTACTTTATTAATACATTTCAAATGACTAAAAATTAATACAAATATTTGAAATATATTTGATAGAACTCTTATATATACTATTTAATAGTCCATTCCTTTATCATAAAAACAAAATTTTGTTTTGATTCACGTTTCCACAAGTAACTACATCTAATATATAAAAACAGAACTACGTGTCATTAGTTTATACTGAAGCTAACCATAGCTACTTAAAAGATGGAAAGAATAGTTTGTTGTGTTTTGCTTTTATAGTTACCTATTAAATGGAAAATTAATGTTGACAAGGTATAGCAATAACAAACAGATTGATAATTGTTAAAATACTGTAATAGTTTATATTCAAGATTATCTTCAATAAATTAATGCATATTTATCTTTTTAAAACTAAATCAAGTAATTTGAGCCAGAAAGGTTAAAAATGGCTTGGGGAACAACCATGTTAAATAATGTTTTAGGGCCTTGATTTATGCAACAAGTTCAGTTTAATAATGAGCAAAACTGCTAATCAGTGCCCACAGATATTAGATAATAAATTCAACAGGGCCAAATGGGTATTTGCAGTGTAGCATCTACTGACTTAATGATTTAATTAATCTAAACATGCAAAATTTTGTGCTTGCTTAAATTTGTTTAGCACACAACACATTAATGGAGATTAAACAACTAGGGGTATATTCATAAATTTAAAATGTGTTTTGGGGGAAAAGGGAAAATTACCAGATCTTCTAAAAATGCCTCATAAGAACCTCATCAAGAACATGAGAAAATGAGCTCATATATTTGGTCTTATAATTATTTACCTTATATTGCTAAATTGGAATAGCTTTGATTAGTACAGTGTATCTATAAAACTGCTCTAAAGGAAAGAGAACAATAATCAAAATAGCATACCATTAAGAGAATACTAGCTTTCCTTAGAGATGCCCATGTTGTAACAACTATTTAAAGCAAACAACTTAAAGTCCTGTAACTTGTTTTTCTCATTATGTATAACTCAAAATTTAGAGTTGTTTCTTTTGCAAAGTTGCCTCTTGAATGTTTAAAAATATTTTATTTTTGAAGTTATTATAATATGCAAAATATATTTGTATGTTATTTTCATTTTCTAAGAATTTTTACTAACTGCTAATAATTTAAATTACCTCTATATTTTACTATTTGATAGGATTATATATATGGTTGGATGATTATCCTTAGAAAATAAAAGCCTTTTCTTTTTACTATAGAATTTTAATATATATTTGTTTTATATATTTTTAATTAAAATAAAGAAATATTTAACAACCCTATTTAGGAATATTTAAAACCCCTGAGGATTTAGGCTATCACACACTGCATTACTTGAAGATATTTGCCAAATATAAGAAGTTATTACCTGAAATATGAATGGCTCATATTTGCAACAGATTTTACTTCCTGAAATTATAGGCTATTAATCAACATTTTTTTAAGCTGTGCATTATCATTTTAACTTTGTGAATGTTCTCAATTTAGATGATATCTACCACTGAGGAGAAATGTCAGAAGCAGACATTAAGTACTTCATTTTTTTCTGATTGATTTTGTCCCTAATATAATTTTCCTAAAATTTTATTAAAGAAGGATTTTAGAATTGGATCTCAATTTCAATGTTTGACAATGATAAGTCTCTTGACTGATATAATTTATGCTTCAAATGCTTAATGTTATCCCAATTATAGCACTTTTCAATTTGAAACCCTATCTCATGGATATTTCCTCCTCAGTCACATAAAGCCCTCAGAAAATTTTGAAACAATAAAACACAAATGAATGAATGAAATATGCATACCAAAAGGGGAATTAAACTGTTTCTATGCATCTATCTATTTTGATAAGTTTATTAGACAGTTTTACCAAGAACATACTCTTGAATGCACTGTGCAGGGTTTAAAAGTGATTTGAATTTCATAATGTTCAGCATTAAGTGTTAAAGTTCATGATGAGAACCACTACTTTAGAATTGTTTGTGAGATAATTCAAAGATAAGACATTTTTGTATCATGGTGTTCACTAAAGAATTTTTTAGAAATTGATATTACTGATATTTCATTTGAGATATTTTCTAAAATACAAAAAAAAATCATATTTTTTCTGCTGCTATCATTTGTAATGACTGTTTTTCTTTTCTTTTCTTCTCTCTCTCTCTCTCTCTGTCTCTTTTTTCTTTTTTTTTTTTGTGGTATTGAACCAAAATGCCTGGGTGCTTAACTGCAAGCCACATCCTATCCTTTCTATTTTTTGTATTTTGAACAGGGTCTTACTATGTTTCTTTGGGACTCACTTATTTGCTGAGGATGGCTGTGTACTTGTGCTCCTCCTGCCTTAGACTCCCAAGCCACTGGGATTATAGGCATGCACCACCATGCCCTGCTGGTTTTCTTATTTCTAACAAGCTGACGAAAAACAAATACAAACTAAAAGCACTTTTCAAACAAGTAATTATTCACTTTTCTTCTAAAATTTTGTGTGAGTGCATGTTTTAATTGCTAGACTAGGACTTAGGACTTAGGACCTGGATTTGTTCCATATTCTTCAGGTGGAGAGTACAATTTTCTGATTTACTATGATGCAACTTAGATTTTTTGACTGGATGGTAGTGTGAAAGTATAACCATACAGCCATTTTGATTCTCACTTTCACTACAGTGTTCAAAAATCAAAGTGAGATATTCAACACTTCATTACAAAATAGGCTTTTGTTATCTGACTTTGATAACCATAGGCTGACGTAAGTGTTCTGAGCACACTAAATGTAGGCCAGGCTAAACTCTAATGTTCAGAAGGTGAGAAGGATTAAATGTGTTTTTTTAATAACACTGTTTTTAACTTACATTGAATTTTTTAGAAAGCAACCCTATTGTAAACTGAGGAATATCTGTATTATTTTGTCAAACCTATTTTGTGCTTTGTATTTTAGCAATAGCAATAAAGTATATTATTATAGTCACTGACATCAGAGTTTATGCCTGAACTCTTTTTTATATCTTAAAGAACACACAGCTTTAATATTTTAGACAAACATATTAAGTGAGTGTGTGTGCGTGTGTGTGTGTGTGTGTACTTAGGTAGCCAATTTTAAGCCATATTGTGATCCATTATTTTTTTTACCTGGAATTATGCAGCAATATTAAAATTATACACAATTCCTAGGAAATACTCTAATTTACTTGAGAACAGGTAGCCTCACTCATGACATTTTCATAGAAATACATGATCAAATCTACATACTGAATATACATTTTTAAGTTATACATTGACATTTATATGTAGAGCACTAAGGAATAACTGAATGTTAATTAAAGTATTTTAATATTACAAATAGACCCCCTTTCACCACTTTTATTTTACATGTGTAGATTGTGACACTTATTCATAAGTGTTACAGTTCAAAAAAAAAAAAAAAAAGGTGGTACATTTCTGGTCACCTAATCAGCTTTTGAACTGTTTTACACTTTAGTTCTTTATATTTTTTTTCTGTTAAGACTTTGTTATCTAATTATATAGTCAAAAGTCAACAGAGGAATACATATTATCAAACGTACTATTTAGCATGAGAATTTAAGGTTATTGTAAATATGCCCTTCCAAACTTTAGGGGTGGTCTCTTATTCCACCAATTTCTATTAAAATCTCCTTCATTAGACATGAGTATAATGATGTATTTCTCTTTTATTAATGATGGATATTTGACTCCTCTTTATACATCTAGATATGTTTTTTTTTGTTTTTTATTTATATTTTAGGATGTCAAATGTACAGTCCAAAACATCATTCCTCAAAATGAGCACTGCACCAATGATCCCATTCTTTCTCACTTTCAGACTCCCCCTCTCTGGCACTTTGTTATCGTAGGCTTTCTTTGACTTTGTCAGCAACTTTCTCTGCAGCTCAGAGTTCTGTATGCTTCAAAGGGAGAGATTCCTTTTCAGGTTGAAATCTATTTTTTTCCAGTGTACCTGACTGAACATACAGTTTTCCATACTTTGAACATTCTTAGCAGAATGGAAATATTCTAAAACTAATTTAATGTAAATATAGATGGACAAATGGCTACATGTGTACACGCTGTTTTCATAAGTTCATTATAAATAAAGAGGACAGATAATTATTTTTATTCATACCAAATAAATTTTCTGATATCTAAATATAAAAGAAAATTTCTACATTTTGATTTTAGGCAGATTATTACATATTTTCAATATACTTTTATTCCCAACCAAAATGAGCACATCTTTCCTTCATAACAAGAATCTTATAAAGTATTAATGACCAGATCAGTCATTGAATCTTTTTTCAAAGATGATTAGCAAAACTGTCAGCCCAGTACACAAAAAGTAACTAAAATTTATAAACAAGAGTTATTTTCCTTAAGGAGATATAAATAAAGAACTGAAATTATAGAAAAGTATAATAAATAATAAATATATTTTCAATCATGTCATCCATTGTAAACTATTTATTAACAATGTTTCTCAGATTTTTCTCTATAATTTTTCCCAAAGAGATATATACTGATAGGAGCAATGATGGGATCACTTTCCATAGTATCTTTTTCCTCTAGATTTAATATATTCTTTTAAAATGAGGTCACAGCATTCCAACTAAATGAGGTAGTCATATATTGACCAAACAGTGATTTTATTAGGTTTTATGGGGGTTGAGAGAAAGTGAGACATAGGAAACAATGAAAAGATCTGAAGTATATTTCAAAACATTATCATCTCTGAAATTGTGTTTAAATCAATAATTACTGCCATGTTTATGGTACATTGAATATATCTACTATTGCATACATATGTATAATGAACTAGAGTTATTTGTAAATTATTTTATAACACTTTCTAAATATTTGGCCAAATACTTGGCTACAATAATATTAAACAAAAGTGACCCAAGGCTGGCCTCAGGGTGCAAGGCTGTCATCCCACCAACTTTGGAGGCTGAGGCAGGAAGATCACATATTTGAGACCAATCTCTGCAACTTAGGATGCCCTAAGCAACTCAAGTAGAACCTGTCTCAAAATAAAAACTGAAAAGGACTGGAGATGTAGCTTAGTAGTAGAGCACCCCTGGGTTCAATCTTTAGTATCAAAATAAAACAATGACAATTGAAAGGAAAGTGACCACAACACTTGGAGCAACCAAAAGATCTTTATTGCAGCAGTGCAACAAAGAGAAAAGAAAGAAGGAAAGAGAGAGAGAGAGAGAGAGAGAGAGAGAGAGAGAGAGAGAGAGAGAGAGGACGAGAGAGAGAGAGGAAGCGCACACAGGAGAGAGACAGAGAAAGTAAGAGAGAAAGAGCAAGAGAGAGAGGGAGCAAGAGAGAGGGGGGCAAGAGAGAGGGGGGCCTGGCAGGAGGGAGTTTTTATAGCCCAAATCTAATGGGGCCTCTGAGTCTGCAAGCTGCCTTGTTGGCCCAAGGGGGGGTTAAGTGTTCAGTCTTAAGCAGGGTTGAATGTTCAGACTTGAGGCAAACAGGTGATAAAGGACCAGATAGAGGGGGGTTTGAGTGCGTGGGCTATCTTGCAGCCAACATCTGTTCAGCCTGCCCTGCAGACAACACAGTTCAGCCTGCTCTGCACCCAACAACAATAACAAAAAAAGTAACTTAAATCTCGAGGAAAAAGATACTATGAAAAGTGATACAATAGTTGCTCCTATCAGTATATATCTCTTTGGGAAAAATTATAGAGAAAAAATTGAGAAACAATGTTAATAAATAGTTTACAATGGATGACATGATTAAAAATATATTTATATTTATTATGCTTTTCTATAATTTCAGTTCTTTATATCTCCTTAAGGAAAATAACTCTTGTTTATAACTTTTAGTTACTTTTTATGTACTGGGCTGACAGTTTTGCTAAGACAAAATCTAGATTTGAGAAGTTGCATACTGGTAATAGTGAAAATTAACAAGCACTGATATGAATAACTATGGTATACAGAGGGCTTATCTAACATGGATTTCTATGATATTTTACAGTACCATACAACAAAGGTTAAGAATAAAAGTTCTGGAAGTAAATGTACAAAAGAAATGAACAAAAGAGAAAAAAGCAAAAAACAGGACATGATTTTTACAAGTAGCTCCTAAAAATATCCAACTGTTGACTGAATAATAAAGGTTCATTTATATTTAAAAGTTATTACTTGGCTCCTGCTCTTTGTTCTGCACAGCCTTCAGCTAAACGGTAAATGAAATGTCCACATGACAGACCATTCAGCAAAACTGGTGCTCTGATTATTTATTTAAGAATTTTATTTATTTATCATTTTGCCAGATGAATAAACATGTTTTCCATGCATTATCTTAATGGACTTGATGATGCAAAGACAATAATGTGATACAATATCACATTTGACTGGGTGATTACAAAGACTTCCTCTACAATTCCACACTGGATCTTACGGATTCCGACAACACATGGTGAGGACCTTTTTTTGACTCCAACAGCAACATTGGCTGATCTTACTTTTACAAGTATAATTCATTATTCTGGATAACAGGGACATTCACCTCCTCAAGGGTCTGCCAAGATTTGTAGGATCTAAAATGCTGTTTGGGGCAGTGAAATTGAAATCAAAGGGCTGCCTTCAGCATTCAGGCTGCTCTTTAAGCTCCAGGCGGCCCTTTCATCTGTGAATGGTCCTTGGGATTAGAGTTTGCAGAGGAGCAAGGTTTTCACCCACTCACTTATTTATTCCACAAAAAACAGAACAGTGAGGACAGGCACTGAGAATAAATGGATGGTTCATGCCTTGGGTACAGAGTTACCACATTGTGTGTGTGTGTGTGTGTGTGTGTGTGTGTGCTTCTCTCAGTGACAAGAAATATGTTCTTTCTTTAATATAGGTAAAATTCTTCATATAATTGCAGTGACTACTTTTTCACCTTCATCATTCATTCATTCATTCATTTCTTCTGCACACATTTAATGAATGTTGCCTCTGTTACTGACATTTTCTAGGCACTGGGGACACAGCTCTGAGTGAAACTACTCATGAAATTCATATTCCAATAGAGGCTTCTAAAGTTGTTAAATGACCACAAGTGCTTTGGAAGAATATGATGAGGATAATCTTTGGAATCTGAAGTAAAACTCACTTTCTTCTGTAGGAAGTTAGAATGAACTAATAGGTCTTCTTTCTGGTCTCATTTTATTTTTTTTTATGTTCAATATTTATGAATAAAACTAATAAATGGAAGGTATACATCTGTTTTTCACTAGGTGTAAAGTTGCCACATAAAACAGGATACTCAGTTCAGTTGGAACTTCAGATAAAAAAATAAATACTGCTTTAATATAGCATGGTATAGATCATTAAGAATATAGATAAAAATCATTCAGAGTTTATTTGAATCTCAAATTGAACTGAACACAATATTTTTTTATTTGCAAAAAATTGCAATGCCAACTAGATCTTTTTAGGTGGGCCATTCTCAACAAAGTAGCTTTATTTCTCTATCTGAAGTATAAATATCAATATCACAATCATCTAAATATTTTCTAAGCAAAAGTTAAAAAGAAATTCTAGCCTTCTGTTATTGTCACCACCACCATTTATGCTTAAGTCATTACAGTAAAACTATATTGGTCCTTTTGTGTCTTGTGATTTGAAAGATAAAATCCTTTGTTAATCGCTAATTTGAGATTGTAGCACCTACTATTGAATCCAAAAGTGACTGGTTTGCAAAATATTATAGTTTGGATGTGAGATGTCCCCCAAAAGCTCATGTGTGAGACAATGCAAGAAGGTTTTGAGGAGAAATGATTGAGTTATAACCCCAATCTAATCAGTGGATTAATCCCTGATTAGATTAACTGAGTGGTGACTAAAGACAGTTGGAGTGTGGCTGGAGGAAGTGGTTTATTGTGGGTGTGGCTATGGGTATATATTTTGTATCTGGAGAGTGGACTCTCTCTCTCTCTCTCTCTCTCTGCCTCTGATCATCCTGTGAGCTGCTTCCCTCTGCCACGCCTTCCACCATGATGTTCAGCTGAACCTGAAGGCCTGAGGAATGGAGCCCATCTTCTATGGACTAAGACCTCTGATGAAACTGTGAGGCCCTAGATAAACTTTTCTTCCTCTTCAGTTGTTCTGATGGGGTCCTTTAGTCACAGCAGTGGAAAAGATGACTAAAACACAGGGTTTCTATTAAAATTATTAAACATTTTCACTGAACAACTATCTGTTAAAAATAAAACATTAAGATTAAAAATAAAACATTAGCCAGGATGATTACACATATATATAATCCAAGTGGATTAGGAGGCTGAGGTAGGAAGATTGCAAATTCAAAGCCAGTCTTAGAAACTTATGGAGGTTCTAAGCAACTTAGTGAGACCCTGTCTAAAAATAAAAAATCAAAAGGGCTGGGGGTGTTGCTCAGTGGCTAATGCACCTGGCATCAATCTCTGGTGCCAAAATGACTAAATAAATGAAAACAAAAATAAAACATTAGTTGAGGGAGTGTCAAGACCCTATTTTCCCCTCATTAGCATTTAACCTTGAAGCAATTATTAATGAAGTTAAGCCTCATGTTTTTTACTATGTGAAAATGATAATTCATAAATCTGTGATGAGAATGTCATGATTACTGCAAGGCAAATGACTTATCACAGTGCCTGGCACATTGTAAATGCTCAACACATAAGGTTATTAAAGTCCAAATTGTGTTACCAATTATGTAGTGTCCCTGTGCTTTTCTTTCATTAACACATGACTGCAATCTTAGTCAATGAAGGTAAACATTACAGGGGCCTACAACATAAATTACTTATAGTAAAGGCAAAATAAAAACTTCTCAAGGCAAAATTACTATAGTCTCTCAATGTTAGTACTAATTTTTGTGCTATTGTAATTATGTCACATAAATACATTGGATTAACATCTTAGACACTTATAATTCTGTATTATCATAGTACCAATGAATAAGTCTCAAAAATTGGTTAATTAGGTCCCTGGAAAATAAGTCTAATAAGTCTATTTGGCAGTCTAAACATCTGCCAAATAGAATACAAAGAATATTATTGGCCTTTGTAAAGTACTGAAAGTTTCAAATGAGTATGTAAGTAAATCACAATAAAAACAGCTGAGGAAATTTTCAATAAAAATAAATCAGGAAGTTTTCAGTAATGGAGTTGATAATTCATGTATCTATTTAACAATGTATCAGATTGTTATTATGTGACCATATATTTCATATACAATCATCTTTTTCATAGATAAAAAGAAAAATGTAGGGAAAATTTTCATGAAATGCAGCAGTTTATAAAAAACATTTCTTCAAATGTAATATAACATAATAAGCATTGAGTAAAAATTTGCAATATATAAATTAAGTAAATGGAAACCTGATTCAATGCATGAATCAAACAATCAATGAATAGACCCTGCAAATGAAAAACATCCTTCTTTGGAAACAATCTGGGCCAGAAGGCATTTCATAACTGTATTTTGTGGTATACTTGTCTTTTAAAACAAAATATAGGTGTATATATATAGATGGATGACAGAAACTGTTAAAACATTTCTGTAAAACTATGTGTCAAAGATAATTAATTTTTAAAAGTTTATAAATATCATGGGATTAGAAGCCTTCAATTTATTGTCTGATTTCCATAAACTGGTCTTAAGTGCCTGAAATAAAAATTTTGAAGTTGAAAATTTAAAGGAAACCACACATATATTTTTTTTAATTATTACAAGGCCTCACATATTTATAACTGCATATCTTTCTTCTACATAAGCAGTTACAGCCAGATCATTTCAATACTAAGAATGTAGTCTTGCTTTACCAGTACAAAGAGGCAACATTGCGGTTAACATTTTGTTCCACATGCTTGGAATAAAAGGACAAGTCACATCATTCACTCAAACCTCCAATTCCCCAAACTAATAGTGCTAGGAAAAAGACGAAGGGAATAGACAGAGTTTGAACCTCACCCCAAAGGCTAATAGAAGATAGTTCTGTCAAACTCCTCCAAGCAGGAGATACCCTTAGCAACACCCAGCCCCCAAATCAAACCTAGGGACTCTTTAGGCGTTCTGCTTCATTTGACCTCCATAACACCACAGGACAAAAAAAGGAAGTAACAGTTCCTAAAATCACTGGGAAATAGATTTTAAAGGTTTTGTAGATCAAAATCAGCATCCTGAGTTGTGAGGGGAAGAAAAATGTACCTGTCAGCACAGAAAACAGAAAGAGAATGATCTTTATGTAATAACGGCCCTGAATGGTAGCAAGGAGATTAGCTCACAGTTCTCTCGAGGTCTCCTTTATTTCTCCTTCTCATTCCGCAGAGACTCTAATTCAGGGTGTATTAAATGAGGGTCTCCAGTGGGCGTCAGTAATGCTGTGGAGTGTGGCAATGAGCTGCAAGGGGGCGGGGGGGCACATTGCAGCATGTGATCCACACAAGGAGAAAGAAGCACTGTTCTAGCTGCTTACCGAATCAGTGGAAAGAAGGGAAATACCATCTATTGAGCTATCTACCAAGGATCAGGAAATAAAAAGCAATTCAGAGAAATGGAGAACAGAAAAATGGACTCCAAAGAAAATAGAAAATTCAATTTTTGTATCAATAGCATTTTGAGTGCAATATAAAGTAAATTATTACAAACAATACTTTGTCATATTAAAGTGAATATTTATTTTGCCATTATCACTTTCTAGTAATTGTATCTCACTACAGGTTACCATTACTATAACTTAAATATCTATGACTGTAACTTATAGTTTATGAATTACTGTTATGTGAAAATAAGTACAAGACAGTAGCAGATTATTAGTTTTTAAAACTCCTTGTGAAAATTTATATTTTCTATACACATTTATCAGATATTTTTCAATAGCTGACCATTTGAGAATTCAAAACTCTTTATTCATTATCAACTCCACTGTCACATGATGGATATATTTGACTTTATATTTTTTAAAAAATATTTATTTTTGAGAAAAAATACATGAGAATTTCTGAATACTCAAAATAACATGGCATTTTTAAAGTAGTAGCACCTTGTTCACTAAAGTATTTCACAAGTCTTTGTTCATTTATTTGTTCAAGTTGTGCTTTCAGTGTATAAAGTCAAATATGATTAGAAGCATCATATTAGAAGGACTAAGTCTAAGGACACAGATACCAGTAAGGAGAGACAGCACTTCTTAATTACCTAATAGTGCTCATCCTGATATTCCTGAGCTCTTGCTATCTGCCAGACACTTCTTTTGCTATTACTAATGTGTCTAATATCCTTTAGGATATGCATATTATTACCTTTAAGAAATAGAGAGTAAGGGAGAGACAAAGGGAGAGAGGCAGGAAGAGAGGAAAAGAAAGAGAGAGGGGGAGAGAGGGAGAGATAATTGAGACTTCTGCACACAACCAGATATCACAGAGGCTGTGCCAACCTCAATTTGCCTGTTTCTGAAGCAAGTGTTCCTGGAGTCTCTGCAGATGGTAAAATACTTTCATACTCCATACTCTTTTTGAACAATACATGAACTGAAGCACCAAATAGCCTTCTGATTATGCTAGCAAGACGTAAAACTGATAGAATATAGGCCAATTTCTCTTCCCTTTTTATTATGCTGCTTGCTGCTTATGTCAAGATTTTACTGCCTGTGGAGTATTGGTATTTCTGGCTCAAAATACCTGAAGTCCTTATTTTAAATCATAATCTTCTAATGCACAATAGTCATGACTTGGGAGAGATTACTGAAGAGTTACTGTTAGATTTTCTATAGCTGTTTCTTAAGCAGCTTAAACCAGAACTCAGCATCCTCTTCTGAATGAAGACCCTGTTTGACTTCATTTAAAAATATATTTCCCTTTAAAAAGAGGCCTTTGAAAAAAACATTCCAGTGAGGCTCTACTCTTTCTATGATAGAAGAGAACCTTTTCCTAAGCCTGGGCTTGTTCTGTGGAGCCTCTACATCTATTTTGGGTCCCTCTGATAGTTTTACAATTGTCACACTGCGCTTAGTCTAAGATTTCATCTTATAAAACATAAAATATATTCCCTTCCTTGACCAAAGCAATTTCTATTTTCATTCATGGAAAATTTCAGAAGCTTTTCAAGTATTCTTATAGTATCCCTAATGGGAAAGGGTATTTCAATCGAATGCTCAGCCATGATAAAACTCCTGTTCATGTCAAAACACAAAACATGAAAAAAAATCAATGAAACCAATGCCTTCGCTTTAGGAAGCTCATGGTTTAATTCTTTCCTTCCAATGAGCATTTAAGTAGAAATTTTTGTTATTTTATTTTTAACTGTGCAGTTGATGCACAAATATTCACTGTCAAATTTACCCACAGTATAGTGTATTTCCTTTTGCAGATCTGATTGTGATTTAGATTGTTGTTGATTATAAAGAAACAAAGAGATTTCTGGCCAATTACTAGGCACAAATCTGTAAAAGTCCAAAATTCAAATGAAGATTAGAAGTTCAGACTATTATAAGATTTTCATTGGGATTCCTTATGTTTAGCCAAAAGCTCACCACTAAGCAAATCTATCTGTACATCTTTTGCTCAATTCTATAGGAATAATAAGTTCCTTCTATGTCATGAGTTAAAGTTCTCTTTAGACTAAATAAGAGTAATTTTGAGACAACTGGTGGTAAGTCACACAGTTTTTAAAATGAGTTTGTATAAGTGAAATGAAAAGGCTGAGATTCAAGATACACTAACAAAACAATATCTATCTTTCTCTAACCAACTGGGAAGAAATTGGAATATAGGGAAGACTAGCCTTATTAATCTCTGCCTACATATTACTTAAGAGAACAAGATTTGAAATAAAGGAGTTGATTAAATAACCATCTACTTTGACTTGAATTTTTACAATAATAAGCTCACATAATTGAAGAATCTACTTTGAACCAGAAACTATTCTAAGCTAGTTCTATTAACCCTCTGCAATATGCACAAGTCTATGGAGTACATATATTTGCTCTCATTTTTATGTTATAGATGAGATAACTGGAGCACAGTTTCCTAACCAAGGTCAAGCAGCTGGCAAAGACAGGAGGTGTGATTTGTACCTAATCTTTATTGATAGCAGTTACCCACTGCACACACTTCCCCTTGGTATCTTACTTGATATGTCTTAAACATGTATTTTGGTCATTCATAGATGGATGTATTGGCTAGACTATGTGACATACAGCTTTAAGTTGCAGATGCAAATTTAATCTCAACATGTGTCTCTGTCTCTCTCCCGACATCATCTTATGTTGACATAGGGTCCTTTAGAAGTAATTAGATATTGAAAATGATAAAGTTTGTAAAAGAAAATGAATACATAAGGATCGAAAAATGTGATATATCAAAAAAAAAAAAACTATTAAAAAAAAAAAAAAAAACAAGGAGCATAGCAACTCCACTTTAACCAGAGGTTCTTTTGACAACAAACAGTAAAAGACCAACCTCAAAGTCACCATTGCATGGTGGGGTAAATAATTTATAATGTTGACAATAAGCCCAAACTGAACTTCTGATGTTCAAGTGTGATTATTTTCTGGCCATGCCAACAACTATACGGTCAGGGATGAGCTCCTAAGTAAATACAATGAATCTCAATGAAAATCTTATGATAGTCTAGACTCTTTTAATCTTCATTTGCATTTTGGATCCTAACATATTTATTCCCACTATTGTATTGCACTGAAACTATTGCATAAATTGTAAAGTTGCCAGTTAAAACACGGGATGGACAGTTAAATTAGTTTAATTTGAATTTCCTATAAAGAATGAATGATGTTTAACATCAAATATGTTCCACATATTGCAAGGGACATTATAAAATTGAAATATTTGGGATATAATTAGACTTAAGTTTTTTTCATTGTTTAATTTAAATTCAAATTGAGCTGGCCATCCTGTATTTTACTGGCAATATTACTTTAAAGTTATTAAAATCTGGGCATCCGTGTATTTGTCAATCACACTAATCTAAATAAGTCGCAACCTACTGATAGGAATGCATGTCAAAATAGCATTAAGGAAATTTGGAATATTTTAGTAAACAGCTATGATTTCTTCAGAAATTTAAAATTACTCTATAGCTTCAGATAATTTTATTTATTTGTTCCTGTATCTGTGGATATAAAAATAAGATGAAATGTCTGAGTTTGGTTTTATGTGTATAAATTCTTGTTACTGTTTTATTTCCATTTGTTTCTTGTGAAATAACTTTATGTTAAAGTTTTGAAAAAGGTAATTTTACTCTTTTAAGTTACTGATATTCAGTAAGTTCCTTATTTTTACATGTAGCTACTGATTGTCATGTATATCTATCACTTTTACCAGTCTGAAACTACTGCAAAACACAAATACAGAAAGAACAGTTTTTCTCCCCTAGGGCAAATTATACATTGGGGTTAAGTAAATACCATTCCTCTTCATGACTCCTTAAAGAATGGATCACATGAGGGCAGCTACCAAAATGAGATTCCAGGCAGCATAGCTGAGAGGCTCGTATTACCATTACTCTACACCAGGAGGCATATTGTTCTCACAAATATTTTCTACTCTACTATTAAACACACAATATTTGTGACCCCAAAAGAAGCTCAAACACATCAGATAATTACTAGTAACATTTTTGTTTATATAATAAATGAATACTCAAAGTTGATTGTTTTGCGGAATAATAAATGTCCTATTTGAAATTCATGGATCTAAACCTTCCAGAAGACAGAGCTTGTGTTCCTGCTTATTTTACAGCAATCATTTAAACAACACTAACATTAATGCTATAGAAAACTATCTTGCTGGACCCCTTTTTAAGATGACATAGTAATAAAATGGAAAGTGTACTCTGAAAATTTAATATTATGCTAAATACTTTAAAATCATAAAGTAAGCATATGTATTTTTAAGAAAAACAATGAAGATAACGGAACATAAATAGGTTTTACCATGTAATTTATATCAATCTTTAGTAAACTGTGATAGAATCACCAATCATATATGATAAAGAGAAAAAAGTCATATCAGAAGAATATAAAAATAAAATTTTCATAATTTGAAACTAAAACATTTCTAGAATTTTACTTATTTTTTCTAAAGTCTAGCAATAATTTTACTCTTCAAAACTCACAATGGTATTTTTAAATTAAAAATTTGCTTAATAATTAAGGTATAAATTTTGCTGCTTCTATGTCCTTTTATTATTGATAATGACAATTAAAAGTACTCATCTCTGTACACCAAGCCTGCATTGTGCCAAAAACATTGTGCCAAAAGCCTGTGGCTGTGATGTCAGTAAGTTAGGATTTAGGTTAGTCTGTACTCACAGTCTGTGTTCTCTGTCAAAATTCTACATTACTCATAAAACCCACCATGAATCAGGAATAAAAGTCAAAAATCAGCCAGGCATGGTGGTGCATGTCTGTCATCCTAGGAGCTCTGGAAGCTGAGGCAGGAGGATGTGAATTCAAAGCCAGACTCAGCAAAAGTGAGGCACTAAGCAATTCAGTGAGACTCTGTCTCTAAATAAAATACCAAATAAATAGGGCTAGGGATGTGGCTCAGTGGTTAATTGCTCCTGAGTTCAATTCCTGGTACCTCCCCCCAAAGTTAAATATCCCAAAACTTTCCAATAATTTTCTAATTGTACCTTCTTAATTTTATAATCTTTGCTCCCACCTACTCCCATCTTTGCCTGACCTGATAATGTAGGCCATGACTTCTATCTTGGGTTCCTTTCTCTCTTCCAGTTATTATATTTACTCCCAGAATTTCATTCACCTTCTATGTTGTCAGTTTTAAGTTTCTAACTTAGAATCATACTCTTAGTTCTCAGGTAATTTTTCCTAGTAGTTTAAAATTAATTTAAAAAATGCTAATTCCTAATCTGAGTTTTTATCATATGTTCTTTAACTTACTTAACTGTGTAGTTTTCAATAAGTAATATGAACTAAACTCTGGGAAATACCCTTAATGATTTATTTTCTTTTATCTCCTATATTCAGCTAACCTCTCCTTCCCATCATTCAAAATCTGATCCCAAACTATGTCTCAATTCACTCTCTTTTATTCTTATTTACTTGAACAGCTAATATCATTAATTAAGCATCTACTGTGTTATGGGCCCTATAATATTTTATAACAATATTACCAGATATTAGTAGTTCTCTTTTTAGGTTAATAACTATATACCTCAAGACAGTGGTAGAGTTAATCAAACCTGCATAAGTGTCAAAGACAATGACATTTTCACTCCCTGCCCAACTGGCCATGATATGTTTATAATATCAAGAAACCTATACTGCATGTGTATATATACAGTGTATTCATACATATACAGACATTTTATTCATTTAGATAATTTATGCTAAACTATAACAATTTATTAAATCTTTGAATTCCCTAATCCAAGGTTTATTCTATACTAAGATCCTTTTTTTTATACATTTATCATAAACATTTATTCTAATTCACTAGTTATTTGTGTCAAATATCTTCTCTCCTACAAAAAAATCAGCATTTCTTTTCCTTTTTCTTTACCCATGTTTGCTTCTTTTCATGGCTTATAACATTTTCCTTACATGCCCCCCTACACACACACAAATTGCAAAAATTTCACAGTTGCCTTAAAACATGCTCATGGGTCTTTCAGATCAAAGAAATCAGATTGAGAACTCTTGCACTAAACTGTTAAATTGTCTAACTTTAGAGTCTTGATTTTAATGTCTACCTCCAGAATAAAACGTAGTAGATTTTACAGGAATGTTGGCAGAATGAATAGGAACATGAGTAAATACATGAATGAATCTTACAAAGACAAAAATAATAGAAAATACTAAGATTGAAGATGCTGAAATTAGATTGCATGCATTCTCTAAAGTGACCCCTGAAGATCCCCACCACGTGGTATTTATAACTTCTTAGGAGCCCCTGTCTTTGAGTGTTGGCCCGACCTGAGACTTCTATCTAACCAACAGAATATGACAAAGGTGATAGAATATTATATAGAACACTATCTTGCTGCGAACTTACTCCAGATTCTCCCTACATGGCTTTGAAGAAGTAAGAAGTCATGGTGGGAGCCATTCTTCCTTCATTTAAGCCTCCAGATGAACATGCAGCTTGACTGACTCAGTTGTAGCCTGTGGGTCCTTAGCAGAGAGCTTATCTGAGCAACACTATGACTCCTGGTTTACATCACTGTGAAGCATGGGTTTTGTTTAAGGTTGCATACTTTGTAGTAATTGCTGTTATGAAGCAATCAAAAAGCAACAGAAAGATAAAGAAATGGTAGGCAAAATTTTGGTTTATAATATAGAATTTTTTTTTTTTTTTTAGTATTAGATATTGAACTCAGGGGCACTCAACCACTGAGCCACAATCCAGCCCTATTTTGTATTTTATTTAGAGACAAGGTCTCACTGAGTTGCTTAGTGCTTCACTTTTGCTGAAGTTGGCTTTGAACTGGAGATCCCCCTGTCTCAGCTTCCCAAGCCAGTGAGATTTACAGGTGTGTGCCCCCGGGCCTGCCCTAGATATTTTTAATCTAGTAAATATTGTGACATCTCTAGGTTTGAGATCAAAATAGTTAATAGACAATTTTTTCAATTCAGATTTTAAAAAATATATTAATAAAGTGAGAACTTATATTCTAAATTCTCATAGAACAAAAAATGTAATCAAATTATGTTTTTATATTGTTGAGCTATTAGAACCTTATTTTCACCTTAAATTCAAATCACAGTAGGACCTTTCCCCCAGTACCTATGATATTATCTATGTGACTCTATGATATTCTCTTAGGGACTGCAGATTCTTTAACTTATGGGCCACTGTGTAGAATTATCCTGAATTGATTCCAAAAATCTCATGGGGTTACAAATATAGCAGGTTACAATATGTGGTTTCAGAGAAATTTTCTTCTAATTTATGTAATTTTCTCAATGTGAATACACAAAAATTGTAATCATGATTCACAAAAATATTTAATACAATATTATGCAATATAATGACAAAAATCATATTTATGTTTAATTTTGAGGTATACTGTGATCTTTTTCCCCCTGCAGGTTAAAGAATTAGCACAATTCTTAAGGACCAGAATTAAGTAAAGTAATTTTATTTTCATTGACTTTTTTGAATCTTTTACTAGCTAGATTTCAGTTTTCCAAAATGGCAGCTTGTCTCTCATGCCTAATTTTTTAAATGTTCATTTTTTATTGAGCAAGTACATCTCGTGTATTTAAGCATATAAAGAATATTTTGTAATGTAAATTTATATATTATATATATATACATATATATATATAATATCTTTTTTCTCAGTCCTGTGTCAAGTGATTTTCATATATTTTATATCAATACAATGGAAAAATATAATTTTAAATGTATTATTAAAATTGTGAAAATACAGACAATTAAAAGAGAAAGTTAATACTAAAACTTGGAGATAACTATAATTAACATGGTACATTACTTCTTTATAAATGTTGTTTATCTGGCTGATTTTATCATCATAGCACATATTTAATTTCTCTTACTGTATTTCATGTACTTGTGGGATACCAACATATTCATTCAGTCAAAAAATATTGCTGGCCTACTATTGGCAAGACACTGCCCTGCATAGAAAACATGGTCAAGCAGTTCTAGAGAATAAGGAGGGTGGCAAATATGAATCATATGATCAAACATATTCTCTTTGAGGAAAAGACATAAGTAAAGATGGCTCCAGTGGAAAGAGCACAGACACAAGATTCTGTATGTGGTAGCCTTATCACTGACTAACAAACTTCGATTTAGCCAAAATACTTCCATTTTTATGCCTCTGTTTAAAACAATGTAGCGCTGAATGGGGTCTCACTAAGGTCTAATTTTAATTGACTATTACCACAAATCAACAACAAACAAACAAAATAAAATGAAAATTACCAAAATCTTCAGCAACAGTTCTCTAACAAGTTGTTCAACTGACTAGCAAACTATCCAATCAACTTCTTATTTGTCAATTTCTTGAAATTCTTATTAAAAATAAAATTAGTGCCCTATAACTTAAACTATAACACCAGTGACAATTGTGTTGAGTCAAACAGTGCAATAAAACATGTATACATGGAAGGTGGTTTCTCTATATGCAAAAACCTTCGCTGTGGAGTCAGGCATGGCTCACTTATACCACTATCTAATTTATACTATTAGTGTGGGATCATAAGAAGCATAGCAAAACAACTATTAGAATTCCTGGCTCACAAAAAGACTTGCATAAACACTAACCAAAAATATCAGGTATCCACACTGCATTTAGTGAAACATGATTCATAATTTCTTTCAGGTAAATTCAGAGGTGCATGACAGGCAGGGTTTTGACATAGTAAATTTAATCTGCAATTTTTCACATGATTAAGCAGCAGAAAATCCTTTAAAATAACATTTAAAGACATACCAGATATAAAAATAACTATTCTTATTTCTCAATGGGACAGGATTAGGACTTAATTCTGAATTAGTGGTAATAGCCCGTTTCTGATCTGATCATATAATTGTTTTTGTCTGCTTTTAAATTAGTGAAATTCTTTCCTCAGTCTACTTAATATTAAACAAAAAGAGTCTTCAATTGAAAATCTCCTTACCATTTATTTTCTTAGAATAAATGGTTGGTGATCATGTTAATAAGTTAACTTCTTAAGGAAATATGATTTACTGCTTCCTGGGAATAGAAAATCTTTGCCTGTAACAACAAAGCAAAAAAAAAAAAAAAAAAAGCGTAATAAAAATTAGATATGTGTGCATCATTTCTGGTGCAGTTGGATAAATTTGTTCTCTGATTTGAATGTATTTAGGACATAATGATAGTAGATATTTGGTTGCCAAAGGGATACCAGACTTGCTCTTTGTTAAAATTCTGTTGTGTGTCCTAGAAACAATAGTTCTGAGGTTTGTGGTTAATGCTGTCATTGCTGAATTCTAGAAGAAATTTTTGAAAGACTTTATTTTACTTCAAAGATATTTAATGAAGGCTATCACCAATTTCTGTTCATCTAACAAATACGTATACATTTGAAAATCTGTTTTATTTCATTTTCTCCATTTGAAATAAACTTAAATGCATAAAATATGCACATGATATACAAAACATCTGTCTATACCTTTGTATAGTCAACTGTATCTTTAGAACAAAAACAAGAGAATAAGGAAGAAGAAATAAAAGGTGATCTCATGTATTTCATATACTGATTCTTTTTTTACTTTAGTACCAGTTTTCCACTATGTTTTAGAAAATTTTAGCTCTGTAAATATTTCATAATCTATCACAACCAATGAGGATTCTTTTTTTAACAAAACTACAGTTCTATTATCACTTTTAGCTAAATAAATAATAAATTTCACATACCATTAAAAATATAGCCATATTGATATTATCTGCAGTTGTCTCCAACGTAATTTTTTTATAGTGGTAGAAACATAAACAAGCCAAATTCTTGGTTTGTGGGGTACCAACTCATTCTGTGATATTCAAAGCAAGTATATGCCTCAGATTTCCTATAAAAATTATATTTTATGTTAACTAATAACTAATAAAGTGTAGTTCTTCATCATGTTTTCTTGAAAAGACTGTCAAAAAGAAATTCCTTTTGTCTATTTTTCACATTCACACAGTACATTTTATTAGAATTGTTATATAATTGTTTTAGCAATAAATATAATTTTATAATGTGAAAATAATTTTAAAATATTAATATGTTGTTTTTTCTTCCTATACATACCCTTTTACCTAGACCAGTCTTTTCAGTATCCTTCATAAATAAGCTGTATTTTCACTGCTTAGATAAGGATGAGACAGAATGGGGAAGAAGTAAGAAAGCATTTAGCTATTTTGCAAAGTCCTAAACCTATCAAGAGATTATTTTTGTTTGCTAATGAGGCCAAAATAAATAAGTAAATAGTTAAATAAATAGTTGTGTTTTGGAGGGGAAAATATCAAGAAAAATAGTGAAGATCCCTAACAATAGACATTCTGTACATCACTTATTGTGACCGAGAAGAAAGAGAGGAAAAGGAAAGAAACTGAAAGGAGAGATCCCATATTGGTTGGGCAGGACTCAAGAAAAGCCTACAGGATTAAGATAAAAGAGTCCTTGAGGCTAGATTACATAGCAGAATACAGGGAGGCAGAAAAATTTCAGAGAGTTAATGGGCCTTCCTATACATCTAAGCAATGAATCAATAGACACCCTCACAGAAGCCTCATTTCACTCCCATAGACAGATTCTATCAGCATAATTCATGAAGAGGCCAGGAAGACTCGAATAAAGGCAGTCTCATTTGAGACCCATATGGACCAAATGAGACAATTGACATACAAGTTGCAGATGACATAAAAGTCTGAATGTTGCAGTTATTTTTGCATAATATTGAAACTAAAATTAAGGGATAAAAGAAGTAAAGATTCTTCCATATTAATATAATGGAGACTGAAATTTTTAAAAAGAGCCAGGAACTTTGACATACGCCTATAATCCCAGTGGCTCGGGAGGTTGAGGCAGGAGGAGCGTTAGTTCAAAGCCAGCCTCAGTAACTTAGAGAGGCCCTAAACAACTCAGCAAGAACCTGTCTAATAAAATAAAAAGAAAAAAGAGGCTAGGGATGTGACTCAGTAGTTAAGTGCCCCCTGGATTCAATTCATGGTACAAAGAAAGAAAGAAAGATATATAGACTTAAAAAGGAAAGGGAAAATGAAAACTCTTTTCCAGTATATGTCAATTAATGGCATAAGAATGGAACCTGATACAATGAAGACAACCCTAGATAATACTTAAATTATCCACAAATTGTTGCCTAATTTGTGCATCATTTATTCTTTAATTTACATCTTGTGTCAGCTTTGTGTTCACTGTGATGAAATACCAAAGACAATCAACTTATAAAGAAGGAAAGTTTGAATTTGGCTTATGATTTCATAGGTTTCAGTCCATGGTTAGTTGGTTCTGTTCTTCTTAGGCCTGTGATGAGGCAGCATATCATGATTGGAAGCCCTTGGCAGAGCAAAGCTCTTCAACTTGTGGTGGCTGGGAAGTGAAATGCCAAGAGGAAAAGGTAGGGTTCCAATATTCCCATCAAGGTCATGCTCACAATGACCTAACTCTCTCCCTATTGGGTCCCATATTCTAAAGATTTGATCACCTCAAAATAGTGCCATAGGCTAGGGACCAAGCTTTCAATGCATAAATTTGGGGTGGTACTCTATATCCAAACTTTAGCACATGTAAAGCCCTTCTTCATTTATTTTTTTATAAATCAAAAGTTGGCTATAATATAAAATGAATAATGCCAACAACCCAAAACTTTAAAACAGGAAACAAAGCAGAATAGTGTACATCCATGTCACTGCATATGTGTATTCAAAAATAAGAATGTAAGCTTAAGTCCAAAGTTTCCAAAATCCTTATTGCATGAAACCATTGTACTAATTTCCTTGAAAAATGCATAATGAAGATAGTTACTGTGGAAATTAGTTCTAATTTGTAATGATTTTTAAGTGAGAAACATTATATTTGGGGAAAAAATAAGGATCCTTACAGGTATAATACTTATTACTGAGTAACTCTTCAGGTAATACTGATAGTAACTAATACTGATAGTAACTGCTGCTGTTTCACTTGATACAAAATATGGCTCTTCAAAAATTGTTAAGAATGCAGACAGAAAACTTCACTGAACAAAGTGAAACAGTTGAGATCTACATAACAAGATGTTTGCTGGTGATGATTACTCTATCAATTCCACTTCACTCTGCTTCACAAATTCCTCAATTACCAAAAAAAAGGATTGTGAAATTTAAAGATAATATATCAATAATATCCAAATATAAATTATTTAGTTTTTATCTCTTGATATTTCTAGGGTATTGATACAGGAGGCAGACATTGACACCGGAGCTTAAAATTTTAAGTCCTATGAAGTGTTAGCTACCATTGTCCCTTAAAGCTCCCTTTTGTTTCCCTTTCTTGCTCTTCTCCTTCCTTTTCAATAAGGAATAAGGAGTGTGTTTCTACCAAGAAACCCTGCTGCTTCTGGCTTAGAGACATTCCATGGATCATTATTTTCCTGAGTGAAGTCACTATGCTGGGCTGAATATTGGAGTATGCAAGGTTGTGTCATTCCTTGGGCCTCTTTTTCCATATGACTACATTGGTAAAAACTCTGGGGACTTCTTAAAGCAGGCTTCAAAGGTGCATATTTTTTCTCTAGACTAAGAATCTCTTTTGTCTTCTCCCATTTGGCACCTGGCCCAGTGCTATTGCCCAAGTCTAAGAAGTCATTATGTGAGTAGCTACACATATTGGATAAAGTTCTAGCCAAGGGCAATTTAACTTAAGCATACTTTCAAAGCTAGGGAAAATGCTCGCTCTCTCGCTCTCTCTCTCTCTCTCTCTCTCTCTTTCTCTCTGTTTGGAAGACTCAAACATGGGCTTCCTCATGTGTGCATTTAGAAGAAAGCAGAGGAAGATCAGTGAACATTGTCTCTAGTCTAAAAAACAACTTGTTTGTTCATTGGTCCAGATCAATTCACCAACCACCAACAAAATACTAATTTTGTCTCATTCTTACTAATTTTTTGTCTTCCCTGAATGTATATTCTCTTTAACGACTTGAGAAAAAAATGACAGCTAGAATGTGCTGGGGCCTGCTTAAAGTATTCAAAATATCTCAATTCTCTTGACAAAAAAGCTAAGATGAAATTTAATATTACCACACATTTTAGTAATATTTTTCCATAAAATCTTCATATATTTTTCTTGAATTTATGCTCTACAACATAACCACAGTTTTTGTGGAAATGTATATTTAGATGAGCATTTTTATTTAATATTTTTCTCCAAATCTGTCTTTGGTTTGTAGTACTGTGGGAGTCAAAAAACAAACATCAGTTTCATTTGTGCTTGCAGATTGCAGTTATGATAGTAAATGTATATATATATATATATATATATATATATATATATATATATATATATAAAGATTTTGCTACATTTTAACAAAATACTTCAGTTGGCTCTGGCTTACCACAGACACAATTCTATGACAAACAAAATATATAACTATAAGTATGACTTTGTCCATTTCATTAATGAATCCTAAAAGCTGCTATTGCTTTCTAGTAGAATATTTTAAAATTCCTAATTCAATTAGTTCACTAGAAAATTCCCCAGGGTTCAGCAACTTCTGAAAGCCACTGATTAAACTCACAGCACTCTTTAACCTGCATATATCTAAAATATGTCATTCTGCTAAAAATTTTTTTAAATATCATGAAACACTACTTCAGGAAAGGGTAAATCATTCACCTGGAATAACATAAATATATTGAAGGTATTTCTATAAAATTGCTTTGGTAAACTATTTAGACATGTCCTAAAACATTTTAGGTTAGTATAGTGTGAACTTTTTTTTTTTTTTTGTTAGTGTTGCTGGGGATTGAACCCAGAGCCTTGAGCATGTGAGGCAAACACTATACCAGCTGAGCTATGTCCCCAGCAAAAGTGTGAATATTTTTGTCTTTATTTTGCCTGAAAGACAAGAAGATCCAACCCATCCCACATAATTTTTTAAGAGGCAGTGAAGAACTAGTTTTGAGACTATTAGCTTAATGCCAATAAAAGATATTTCATGACAGAGAGGAGGAAGTTGTGATTGGGAAAACAGATCAGAACAAGCTGCTATCATTTCCCCCTACCCCTGTAAGGGGACAAATGGATGAAAATTGTGGAAACATGAGTTTAAGAGAATAATTCTATAAAATGAGCCCACTATACAACAACTCCCCACATGCTTTGCCCAAAAGCAATCTGCCTGCAGCCCTACCTGGCCTGAGGGACAGGAAATTCCTCAACAACCTGAGGCAGGGGCTGGAATGTCTGGCAGTGAGTATAGGTAATGAAAGATGGAGGTTGATAAGAAGAGGGCTGGTTATCAAAGAAAAGACCACATGTTGTTAACAGCTAACCTCTGGGATGGGGATCCACTTTCTAGCCCAAGGAATTGCTAAGGAGGTTAGCCCCTGTGCTGCTCCTTCCAGCCCTCAGGAGAAGAAGAAAGAGAAAGTGGGCGTTTCTGGGGTCTATACGATACACAACATCCACTTATGAGGAAACCCAGCTCTGGGCTCCCTTCATTTCAGGGATATCTGTTGCCTCTATCACTCTATTCAATAAAACTTGCTTTCTACTCTTGCCTTGACATTTCTTGGGTGTTTAATCTTCAACACCAAGGGAACAAGGACCACTTCCAGATCTACAAGACTAGTGTCACCCTTACCTCTCCACTCGAGTCTAGAAAAGATTGATTCAATGGAACCACTTAGATTCCTTGATGTTTATTTATACTGATGAGTGCCAAGAATCTAGGAATTTCATGTCTTTTATTTTCCTTATACAAATGCACTTGTGTTTCCTATACAAAAAAGATATAGAACACTAAACAGTAAGAGTCAGAGCTGGCATGGAATTTACTTAGGAGAAAGAAGATGCAAATGTAACTCCACATGTATAATATTAGCTTATGAGAAAATCAGCACCCAGACACAGTGGCATGATTCACATGGGGTGGAAGTTACAGGTAGAAGCATACCTACAAGAGATCTCTTCCCTGGATAGAAAGGCACCTTAAAATCCTGGAAGTCAGAGAACAGAACACCAAAGCTGGATTACAACAATGAAACTAGTTAAGAAAGCCCTTTTGTACTTTTTACCTCCTCTTGATATTCCTACTTCAATCACAGAAATGCCAGAGGCACTTTAATATCTGAAGCAGTGGGAGCTAAAAAGCTACAAAATTAGGAAAAATTCACCATACCCCTATTTCCCATTTTAGACAACCGGTTTGAAGCAGGTTTAAAATGAATTAAAAGACAAACCAACCAAAAATTTCCCACCATTTTTCTCTCCTTTTTTTCTTTTCTTTTCTTTTTTTTTTTTTAGTTTGGATATTTTCTTTTTATGTTGGCAATTTATGTTTCAGATTATTTTTAATTATACATCAAAAGTGGAAGAAAGTTACAGATATTTTTTGTATATCCCTGACCCCAAACATGGACAACCCCCACCCCCACTATCCACATCATTAACTAGGAAGAAAACTTTTAAGTAAAATAAGATAGAAACTATGCCCATTACCCTGAGATACTGAACATTACAATTTTGAACATTTTTTAAATAAAAGTGAACTACTCAGATTTTTGATTTTATATTACATACATATTGGACAAAAATAACCTTTGCCCAAGATTTCCTCCATTGCCTAAGAAGAAGCAACACTACAGAGTTTTCTTTGAATGAGCAATTATTCCTGAGGTAGTGTGGATGTGTGGAGAAGGAAGGTTCTGGTAGAATACACCTTATCAAACATCCAAAATGAATCCAAAACTCAAATAAAGGAAAAAATAATAATACAAAGCAAAATTAATAACTTGTCTCTTCACACTTATTTTAATAGCTCTTTAATGTTTTTTTTTCCTATGAATTGTTCATTGGAAAATATCACTGCATAAGACAATATATACATATATGTACACACACATATACAATTGTTCTTTTATTATATTCTACTTAATAGTATTTTATGAATTCTAAAATATGTGCTTTCACATTGTATATCTTTGGTATCAGCATATCTTGCAACTAATGGCTTCATTCAATGATACTTGTATCATTTTTCTTCTTTTTTAATGGTTCATAAAATAAAGATGAATCATAGAATTTAACAGCCAGTATATCAAGCATAATACACTTGATCTATTTCAAAGAATATAACAATAAAGCCATCAGAGAATGACAGAATGTCCATTTAGCCGAACCCTAGGATCACTGTTACAAACTCAAGTGCACAACCAAACCAGAACAATGCCAAGGAGTCAAAGTGCTGAAGAGGACTCACCAGAGTTGGGGTCGGAATTGCCATCTGCCTCTGTCCTCTTGTCCGGAGAAGCCTGGTCGTAGAATTCGTCCTGTGGCTGAACCAGAGGAAGAGGGTGTGAGATCAGGGTTCCACTACCCACCGGCTCGTGGTCTCCAAGACCACTGTCACTGCAGCTTTCCTGGGAGCCATCGGGGAGGTGAAAGGTAACACGGCGCTGCGACTACAAAGAAGATCACAGGACATGCTGATTAACACTCCTCCCACATAAAATGTTTTATTTGCACTGGAACACAAAATCAGACAACTTTCAATAAATGACACAGTATAAAACTAAAATAAGACTAGAGCAAAGCTAAGAACAAGCATTCATTATTCGCCATTTATTAGTTAATACACAACTGGCATACTATGAAAAATAATTTCAATTGTGTATGATTCAAGATTATCAAACTAAAGCAAAGCCTTTGAAAAGTGTAACAAGAAAAGCAAAATAGAATACTTATGCCTGTCAACAAAATTATAGAAAATCTCTAAATAAGAAGAAATATGCAAATATATTTGCTGAATAGATCTGAATAAATGCGTAAGTAATGCAAAATTTTACTTCTTTCGAATGATCAAGTACTGTGCTTACTTGAACTTTTTACAGCAATTTTTGCAATCAATGTATTTCCCACACTTTTACATCCTGTTTTTAAAGAGCGATTTTTATATCTAAACCAATACTGGAACAATTAATTTAAGTTAGTTTAAATAACCAAGTTCTGTGAAGTTGCAATTGATATTGTTTTCTTCATAAAATACTTTTAAAAAAATTATTTTACAAGAATACTTTTCATAACCATGCTTTTGTGAAAAGAATGATATTTTCCCTTAGAGATTAAATGAGTAAACCATTATTGCCCATGCCCAGATATTTCAACCAGTTTTTGGTTTTGTAACATTCTAGTTGAAAAGTATTCAGAATATTATTTTGTATCTATTTGCATCATGTCATTCTCAGTAGCAAGCTAAATGTTTATATGGTTACTTCAATAAATGTTACTACTTTAATAAAATAAAAATATGCATTTCAGTACAGATCACAGTTTAGTTCTCTTGGTAAATATCCTTTTAGCTGATGTAATCCATGAGATATGAGAATATTTACAGCAAATTGGAATGAACACTTAGGCTTTAGGGAATTTCATGAGAGTAGTAAATTTGTGCTATACTACTGAGCTTAATTTTCATTCTGCTTTAACAGCCAAAAGACCTTTCAATATCATGCCACATGTGACCTCTTTTATTCAGATTTAATAAATTATGAATATATAAATAATAAAATATATGAAATATAAATACATAATGTACACTATCATCACTTTATGTTGCCTAATGTTTGTGTTTTTCAAGAGACTATTTACAGATTATATTCATTTCAAAAAAAAAAAAAAACAGGAAGACGCTGAGAAACTAATGCAATAGAGAGATATACTGCAACTCTATAAATGTGGTTTTATAGACTGACAATAGAACAGAGCCTATTTTCTATGAGTCACTGGTTCAAATCCAGCTCAGAGTCATAATGGAGAAGAGCTGATACCACTTTATTGCTGTTCAATGACCTGTGTGAAATGAGTTGATAGTTCAGTACATTTTTAATGAACTGATTCCAACATCACATAAACTATAATCATAAATGGTACTAATTGCATCCATTGTAGCACATTTCACCTTCATGCACAACTATCTTATGAGCATCCTTCCCCTCTCAAAGGTTTTGACATGTGCCTAGGTGAGTGCTATAGAAAAAGCAAGTCAAACATGAATATTAATATTGGAAGTATATTTTTCCTTACATAAGGAAGATCATTTTTCCATTTTTATTGTAGTATTTCTGTTCTCCTAAGAATTTAACCTTCTCGGGAAAACTGATATTTTCAGTTTGTATTTCAATATGCTTTCAATCAATCAGTATCCTTTTGTGGTAAAGTCAATAGTGAGGACAATGAACAGATTATCCATTTTACATGACTATCAAACATGGCTTTTAAAATGACTATTCTGACAAAAAGTCCACAGATTTTAAAGTATCTTTGGTTTTATCCCTGCAGAAATTTCTCTTAGATATAATGCAATGAGTAAAAAAGAAACAAAACATAAGATAAAACTAAAGGAACAAATTATTTTCTGATATTATAAAGAATTTCTTGAAGTTACATAAAATATTAAGAATTGTTAGAGAAAAATTTATATTAGTGACAGTTTTATAAATGTTGCTTCAATTACAATTTTTTGTTCAAATGTCCAAATATACAATGCCAGTTATGCTGTAATGCAGCACTTCTTGCTGCATTAAAAAAAATTATTAAGCATATATTCTATGCCTGCTACTATGGTTTACTGAGAATAAAAAGTCTAACCTATTTTTCTAAAATGATTTCAAATATAGTTTACTAGACTTAATCCACATATTATTATACTATGATATTTCCTTAACATTTTATAAGTGTGAATTTAAAAATTATAAATTTCGTATAATTTATTTGCAAGGAGACTATAAATTAGAATGATATAATGTTCAAACTACTGTGGCTTATGGAAATATTTCTTAATTAATTTGACACAAAGATGTTTAGGACCTAATTGGCAGAATGTGCACAATTGATCTGCCTGATGGGAGGTGGGGGTGGTGATGCATATGGACTAAGAAATGATATATGAATATTATGGTATGAAGCAAATTGATCAAGCAAATCCATCACTAATTTATCATGATGATGATGGATGTTAGTAGAATTTTAATCTGAACTATCAAGGCAGATGTATGGAAAGGATCTAAGTAAATTGAAATGCAGACTATTTGGAAGAGTGAAGTGTTAGGAGACAGAGTATCTGTGGGTGTCATAAAGGACTCAAGAGCACCTGTTTAGATTGGGGTGAAGAAAACCAAAGGGGATGTCAAACCAGACTGCCTGGCTTGCAGTCCTTGCTCTGCAGTGGCTGGCACAATTCAGGGAACTTTATCTTCTTGAATTAGTCCCTGGCTTTGAAAAAAGGAAAAAAAAAATAGTGCTTGTGGTGTTAAAGATCAAAATAGATAAAATAAGTAGTGTTCCAGATACATAATACTTGTCATACCATACATACTCAATAGAAGTTAGCTATAATTCTTTAAAGCTACATTCTTTTAAACTTCTGGGTCTATCAATGTTTGGCTAGTTTTAAAGATATGATTCTTTCACACCAGAGAAAAAAAGCATTACTCTTTTTAGAAGAGAAATGTGAGAAGCACTGAATTTTGGTGTGCCTCCCAAGGGGCCTGTGAATCTGGTCAGCTCAGGGCCCTCTCTGAGGTGAGGCCACTCTTTGGTGGGATTGAAGGATAGGGAAGAACAGTCTAGAATTCATGTTTCCTCCTCAGAGAAAATGAAGATCTGCCATTATCATTTCAGGAAATCTAAAATTGTTTGTATATTCAGAGAAAGAAAAAAGGGAAAAGTTTTTATTTACTATTTCTGAGAATGTGGATTCCAGGCTTACCCTCATGGAGATATGCCCAGTCTAGACTGTAAATGTTGTCAAACCCTGTCTGCAGAGTAGGGGCAATGCATGCTCAGGAGACTGCTTCAGACTTTCTAGAACTTGGACATTTACATTTTGTTTTCCTAAATCTATCTTACCCATTAAATTTTATCCCATGGAAATTATTGTTATTTCTATAATTATTAATTATTGGATGTTTCTGGTTATTGGTTAAATTTCACTTTTGTTTACCTTGATTTATTACTGATTGGTTACTTCCAGGTCACTGACTCCTCTGAGAAAGAATGAGATAAAAAAGTAACTAATTAAGACTGCTTTTTATTATTTTCTGTCAGACCTGCTGCTATGAATACTGACCAGGTAGGGTTATTTTCTTTTATTAGAGACTACACAAGTTTAAAGTGCCACATATACATGTATGAGTATGTACAGGATCCACCAAGTCTGAAGGTCCACACAGGTTTGATGTGAGAATCATTACCAAGCACCTATACTACACATTTTTCTTGAAGTTTTGTAGAAAGGCAGATAAGAGAAAATTTGAAATGCTTAGGGAAGTTAGATTTTCCACGGACACTGTTTGTCAAGAGGCACAGAAATACTGAATCACATAAGAAATCTCACTTATTATTTGAGTGTTTTTCTTTTCTTTTTCTTACTGATATAGCATAGCATTTACCAATGAATGATTCTCATTCAAGTGTATGATTCAATGCTATTATGTAGAGGAAATTTCATGTGCAAGGTTTGCTGGTAAGTTCATTCATAAAATATCAAAAAGTTAGAAAAATGGAGAAATGCCTAGTAGATGATTAACAAATTATGTAATAGCATTCAATGAATATTGTAAAATACTTATATTTTTAATATTAATATGAAAATTTTTATTAGAAATTGCTAAGTGTAAAAATCAGATTAGTAAATGTTTTCCTAGTTCGATTGCTGTTGTGTGTAATGTATGTTTTTGTGTGACTGTATATAATCTGATGTATAACTATGCATGTACCAAGTGTTTAAAATAATCTTATTTGAGCCAGGCACGGTGGCATATACCTGTAGTCCCAGCTACTAGGGAGACTGGTACAAAAGGATCTTAATTTGAGGCCAGGCTGGGCGACTTGTTAAGACCCTGCCTGAAAATAAAAAAAATAAAATAAAAAGGACTGAAGATGGAGCTCAATGACAAAGCACCACTTAGTTCAATCCCTAGTACTGCAAAGGAAAAGTTGGGTAGTGGGGGAGTAGTTTTGCTTGATCATGAACATGGTATTTTAATTTTATTATTTTGACCACACTAAACTTTCTATGCATTATGAGCCATTTTCTAGTTTGCAATTATTTCTCTTTATTACTTTGAATAAATTAGAGCCCAATTCAAGAGAACAGAAAAGTCTGTCATATAGTAGGTATGCTTTCCCTTGAGCTTAAGAATGCCAAACTATCTTCTGATTCCTTTGATATTCTAACTTCCATTCTTTACTTTCTTAATCTTTTTAATCATTGCAATAAAAGACCTTGCCATGTCCTCAAATAACACAATAACAACAGGAATCCTGTGTTATAGCCAATCATTAAAAATCTAGTAAATAACATCTCTAGTTAATGATTGACATTGAAAGTAAGTTTCTTATTAAAAATTATAAACTGATATTATAGAAATACAAAAAAGGTACTATGGATTTTTTTAAGTATTACTCTATTTGTAGAAAATTCTTTAAATATTTTCTCAATGAAATATAATCCTTAATCAATTTAGTTCTCTTAACCAATGTAAGAAATAATATTTTATCTTCTATCTCTAACTCAACACACACACACACACACACACACACACACACACACACACAGATTTATTCTCACAGTAGCAAAAAAGTCATCTCAAAGAGGATTATTAAAAATTATGAAGAACTGAAAACCATATTTTAACACAAATATTTATAATATTAATTAGAAAAAAATTTGATCTTATGTAATTTGAAGAGAACATACTTGAATTGAGATTTTTACAGCCCCAATGTAAGGGTCACTATATTAATACATGTGTTATTTTTCATTTCCATTTTTCATTTACATTTTCTGTAACTGGTACATTGAGTTAATCTTGTATGCTTTTTATTAGAAGTACTTATGTTAAAACAATTACACTAATATAGAACTTAAGTCTATTTTTAAAGTTGAAAATTTAATTTAGAGATTTAATAATCTATTTTAATCCATTACATTTTTTTTTCGAATGATGAAATAAGGTAGAGTGACTTGTCCTCATAGGTCATGACAAGGAACCAAACTAAAATTCATACTTTCTGGTTTCCAATATAAAACCATTAGCATTTCTGACTCATCTATTCATTTAACAAATCAACACTAAGCCCCTCCTGTATACTAGATTCTAGCAACTAATAATACAATAGTGATGTATTCATCAGTGTTTTGTCACTGTGAACAAAATATTTAACAAGACCCATTTAGAGGAGGAAAGTTTATTTGGGTTCATATTTTATAGGTTTCAGACCATTGTTCTCAGACTCTGTTACTCTGGGCCTGAGGTGAGATAGAAAATCATAGCAGAAGGACATGGCAAAGGAAAGCTGTGTACTAGCTCATGGAAGCTCATGAGTATTTAGAGCAAAGAGCAAAGGCACGTGACCAGTGACCTACTCCTTTTAGCCATGTCCCACCTGCCTACAGTTACCACCCAGTAGTCCTTTTAAATTATTAATCTATTAAATGGATGGATCTTAATCCATCAAATGGATTAATCCACCAATTAGGTTATAGCTCACATAATCTAATAACTTCACTTCTGAACATTCTAACATTGCCTAAAACATAATTTTTTCAGGGGGCATCTCATATGCTGGAATATATAGAAAATATATCACAAACTTTACTAAAAATATTATGCTCTAAAAAGCAGAATTTATTAAGCTACTTCCCATTAGTTCTCAGGGTGTTTTTGGCCAGCTACTGTGTCACCTTTTCACAATATGATTCCATTCTGATGCCTTCCAGATACACAGATTTAAGCAAGGTCACTTTATGAATAGGAGACTTTCACCATATTAATCAGCAGTAACCCATGCAGACTACTTTTTTAAAAGGTGGGGGAGTAAACGCTGAGCTTATGCCAGTACAATCCACAGATCTGTTGCCAGCCATAAATTGAAATCCATTGCCAATTTATGAAAATAAAATAAGAGTGGAATAAAAGGTAACAAATACTGTTCTTAAAGGTAATTTTTTTTGACACAAATACATGATTTTTAATTGCATGTTCTTGAGTGTGTTCCCCCCTGCTGCCCCCAGTCTGGGTAGTTAGAGAAATGTTAACAGCCTCAAATATGGATTGATGAAATCAAAACCAGCAAGTGTTATAAAGAATGTATATAATTGATATTTTAGGATCTTGTAATGAATATTTCTTGAATTCAGATGGGTTAACCAAAATTGAAACAGGGATCCTAAAGGGGACAGAGTAGCAAGAAAATATCATTGTCCATCCTGCAAAAGGCTTTCCCATGGGAAAAGCTGTCTTTTTTTCACCAGTAAGAACTTTTCAGAGAGTGCTGTCCTGATTCAGAAACTGCAAATGAAATAAAACAAAATTCCACTGGCTGCCAACTTTTTCTTCTTTCCTCTCCCAAAGCTTATATTTTGGAATATTTGGACACAATGGGGTAAGATTCAATTTGTGTTTGAGAAAGATGCATAAATTCACTGATCATAGATAATGATTATAAAGTTATTAGCAATATTAAAATGTACCCTTTTGATTTCTAATTTTGCTTATAGTATGTAAAGAAGAACTAGGGTATAGATGATACCTGGTCTATTAAAATCAAGTGGCATTTCTAGGGGAAATGGAAAGTTCCCCCATACTGGACTTTGCTCTGTTAACAGTTTGCTGTCTTTGGCTAAGTAACTATCTTTCATTTTGGGACAGGGCTGTCACCTTTCACTGTAACTTGCTACACAATTGCATGTTTAGAATTTGAAGAATTTTTAAATAATGTGCATGAGAATCACACATTGACTTAAATTTGGCCTGTTTAATTTTTATTCCTTAAATGAAGGACCTATATATTTTTGAAGGCTTACTAGTGATGAACCAGCCTAATTCCACCTTAAGATTGGGAGCCATCTCATCACAAAGGCATGAAAAGTTAATTTCTGCTTCACTATAAATTACTGTGATTTCTAAACTTGTTTGAAATGCCTGCCCATGCCTGGTTTTCCCTGACCAATAACAATCCTCTCTGAAACCCTAATGGCACCTCATAAATTCTGATGTTGGGATCTAAATTTACTCCAAGGGCTGAACCATTTAGACCATTAGCCTACTCTCTGCCTTTGTATTATGCCTGTCAAAATCCCGTTATCTGTAAGTTTTCAATATACCCCCCTTTTGCAACTTTTTGTGCTATAAAACTGCACTCCTAGAGAGCTGGAGTACTGTCTTCTATTCCCACAGATTTTGGGAAAGGGACAGTCTTGGCCAGTCAGAATTATGAGCTTGCCTTAATTTGATTTAATTGGAGTCAGTGGTCTTTTCTTTGCATCATGGTTTAACACTAGAATGTTCTAAATATCTTTTTAAGACTCCTGATAATGGAAGGTTTCATGTTAATGATATATGGTGATGTGATTAATATTTGATATTTCCTTTTGATTTCAGAATAATCTTAAAGAAAGTTTTTTCCTCAAAAAAGAAAAAAAAAACATTTAAAAACTGACATCTTTAAGAAATCTGAGAGGTAATTACACTCTTAGAACTCATTTTTTGTATGACAATGTTTCTATAATTTAAATGTTTAAGCAAATACAAAATAAAAGACTTTCTTCTACATCCTTTTTCCCTAGGGGACATGAGAGAATGAAAAAGATTTGAATTAGCTTCTCTTTTAGGTTTGGGAAAATCACTGCACCCTTCAGGATCCTTTGGGGTCAAAAGAAGCAGAGAGTATTAAAAATTGTCTTCATTGTTGGTTATTTCACTTATATTCTTATTTAGTTCCTGCTATCTGAAATGTCCTGAACCTATTTCTTACAGTTAAATGTTGCCCAGTAGGAATGTAGTACTTTATCTGAGCATACAAAATATAAAGTGACTACATTTAACAGGAGCAGCTGTTCCTGAATCTACAAGCAGAATTTTTGCATCTATAAATTATATGTACAGAAATATGGAAGAAATAACTCAGCAAGAGTCCTATCCAATTTAGTTTTCTAGTTCAAAAAAAAAAAAATCTGCATGATGGAGTAAGTTACCCTTATCATATTTGTAAAATCAGCTTGTAGCAATTTAATTAGAAATTACATTGTTATCACCACATTTATTAAGTAAATATATGGGACTCACTGCTGTAACATGTAGCTTTTTTTAAAAAGATGACTTTTTTTACATAAAGATAAATCACTAAAAAACATATTTCAGACCTATCAATATTGATAACAGAAATGAAATCTGATTTAACATCTAGCATTCAAGAATTTCTCTCAGCTAATTTTAACAGAATTAACAAAAGAGAAAATGGGAATCTCCCTAGTGTTCCCCTTTGTTAATAATTCTCAATATATAATAAAACTTGTAAATTCAAAGCAGGTCATTTTTTAAAAATTAAGTGGTAGCTTTAAGACATAGTCCTAATTTTATATTATAATTAAACTCAGACCACAGCACCTTGACTCAGAAAAAAATTTAAGCAAGGATCACACACAAACAACACACACACTTCTCTTCCCTGGTATATTCCTGAATTGGCTCACAATTATAATTACCTAGTCAGAACGAAAACTAGTAATTCAAGGCTGTAGAATACTGATCATGTTATTCAAAGTTAGGAAGAGAAACACAAATGGAGGGGTAGAAATGATCATGGTTTAAAGTCTTCAACAAATGCCTTTACTGTACAATAAGGTTGTTCAACGTACCCATGAAGGATTGGTAATTTGCATCTAAAATGCACTATAATCTGTTTCAACTGACTTTGAGTCACGCATTGCAATTTAATTTTATATATATAACTTCTCATCTTTTTTTTTTTTTTATTTTTGGTAGCATAAAGAACAACATTAACTTCGGTGTGGCGGTGCATGGCTAGAACCCCTGTGACCTGGAAAGCTGAAGCAGGATGATTTTAATTTTGAGGCCAGCCTCTGCAATTTAGGAAGACCCTGTTTCAAAGTAAAAATAAAAAAGAGCTTGGGGTATGGCACAGTGGTAGAGTACCATTGAGTTTAATCCCCAGTACTACAAAAAAAATAAAAATTAAAAAAAAGAGAGAGAAACAGATATAGTAGAATAAAAAAAAATTAACTAGTCCTAGCAAATACAACATCTATCTGTCACAGTCAGACCACAGATCACAATTAATTCTGAGCCTTCAGTCATGTGTTCTAAAGCAAAAAAGGAAAGCAGCAGTAGAATGATGCTCCTGGAGCACAACTTTCTACTCTCTGATTCAAGGATATTGCCATATAAACAGTAATTATTAGCACAGGACCCACAAAACCGTTATGTTAAAAAGCTTAATCCTCTTCATCAGTTTAGGGGGTGTCTCTGTTACATAGAGAAAATGGACAGTGGGACATAGTATACAAAACATAGGTAAAGATACAAATTACAGTTACAGGATATGGAGACGTTTCCATACAAGTTCAGAATATGAAAGTGATGCTATTGGATAAGAATTATATTCTCTCTTCGAGGCTGTCATATAAATATCCTAGAAATGTTTTCTAGAATTTTCTAGGGACAGGAAGTAGAGTGGATATGAATGGGGCTTCCTTTAACTAAATAGATCACACACACAAAAAGCATCCTTGGAATTTCAACTGAAATCTTTGGTTAATTAATCAATGATATGAAAATGATAGATGGTGGATGATTTGATAGATAGATGGAAATTCTGACATGATATAGTTTTCCACTGCAAACTGTATGTGTACCTACATACACACACACACACACACACACACATACACACACATACATACACACACACACTAAAAATAAGAAAATTAAGCAAATATATTATTTGTTCTTTTTAATTGCATTGTGAAAATGCTTATGTCATGAAAGGCATGCATTTTCTTACTTTTTTTAGTTGTCCCAAAGAACATCAATGAAAATATAGTTTCTAACTGAAAACTTTTAATGTGGAATTTATAATTCTCAAGTCATATTTCTTTTTTCCCCCAAGTCATATGTCTTTATTGCATGTGAGGAAAAGTAAAAAAGAATTTTTAAAATGTTGATAAAACATATACATCTGTGTATACATATTTGTATATGAATCCATGTTACAAAACCTGTGCACAAACACCAATACAGACAGAAACATTGTCCTTATCTTATACCATGGAATTGTCCCTTTTTAGAGAATGGAATTGTAAAACATGACTGATATTATGAATAAGATCATTATTTATTAATGTTGAAATAAAATTCAAACTATTGGTTCAATCTAAGAAAGCTTAAATTAATGTAGGTAATGTAAAAAAAAAATTTTTTTTGGAGTGTGGCACTGATGCTAAACATTGAGCCCATGGCCTCACATATGCTAGGCAAGTGCTCTACCCTCAAGCTACAACCAAGCCAATGTAGGTAAATTCTGATATCACAAGATACATTTTAAAAAAGTTTTTCTGGATATGTTAGTACCATATGATGCATAGTCTAATCAGTTGTCAAAATTGCTTATTTAGGAATGATATTTCATTCAGTGTAGAATTTATCTTATACAACTGTGATTATCAAATGACAAAAACTTTTATTAAAGTAATAGAAATTTTATAGATCATCTACTGTTTTCTTCTAAGCCTTATATACTTAATGATCTAAATGTTATTACAGAGAGCTTCCAATCACTCCTGCAAGGTAGGCGGGCCTGCGACCCACCGGCAGAAGAGGAGCAGCGGCCTGCTGAGAGGCTGAGCCGCCCCCTCCCCCTGCGCCGGCAAAGTAGAGGGAACTGTGACCACCCACAGAGCAGGCCCAGCGGCCTGCTGAGGGGCAGAGCCGCCCCCCACCCCCCGCGCCTGCCAGGTAGGGGAACTGTGACCACCGACAGAAAAGGCCCAGTGGCCCGCGGCGGGACAGAGCTTCCAATCACTCCTGCAAGGTAGGCGGGCCTGCGACCCACCGGCAGAAGAGGAGCAGCGGCCTGCTGAGAGGCAGAGCCGCCCCCTCCCCCTGCGCCGGCAAGGTAGAGGGAACTGTGACCACGCACAGAGCAGGCCCAGCGGCCTGCTGAGGGGCAGAGCCGCCCCCCACCCCCCGCGCCTGCCAGGTAGGTGGAACGGTGACCACCGATAGAAAAGGCCCAGTGGCCCGCGGCGGGACAGAGCTTCCAATCACTCCTGCAAGGTAGGCGGGCCTGCGACCCACCGGCAGAAGAGGAGCAGCGGCCTGCTGAGAGGCAGAGCCGCCCCCTCCCCCTGCGCCGGCAAGGTAGAGGGAACTGTGACCACGCACAGAGCAGGCCCCCACCCCCCGCGCCTGCCAGGTAGGTGGAACGGTGACCACCAACAGAAAAGGCCCAGTGGCCCGCGGCGGGACAGAGCTTCCAATCACTCCTGCAAGGTAGGCGGGCCTGCGACCCACCGGCAGAAGAGGAGCAGTCGCCTGCTGAGAGGCTGAGCCGCCCCCTCCCCCTGCGCTGGCAAAGTAGAGGGAACTGTGACCACCCACAGAGCAGGCCCAGCGGCCTGCTGAGGGGCAGAGCCGCCCCACACCCCCCGCACCTGCCAGGTAGGGGAACTGTGACCACCGACAGAAAAGGCCCAGTGGCCCGCGGCGGGACAGAGCTTCCAATCACTCCTGCAAGGTAGGCGGGCCTGCGACCCACCGGCAGAAGAGGAGCAGCAGCCTGCTGAGAGGCAGAGCCGCCCCCTCCCCCCCGCACCTGCAAGGTAGACGGAACTGTGACCACCATCAGAACAGGCCAGACCTGCAACCGAGGGACAGAACAGGCTCAGTGGCCTGAGGAAGGGTAGAGCCGCCCCCCTCCCCGCGCCTGCAAGGTAGACGGACCTGCGACCCACTGGCAGTACAGCCCCAGAGCCCTGCAGAGGGGCAGTGCCGCTGCCTACGCCTGCAAAGTAGGCAGAACTGCGACCACCGACAGAACAAGCCTAGCGGCCCGCAGAGGGACAGAGCCGCCGCCCGCGCCTGCAAGGTCGGCGGACCTGCTACCGACTGGCAGAGCAGGCCCAGCGGCCTGCCGGCGTGGTAGGCACATTGCCCCAATTGGAGGAGGGGCAGAGCCGCCGCCCGCGCCTGCGAGGGAGACTTTGCAACTATACAAGACCAATATAAATATATAGGGGGAAAATTCAATAGCACAACAGTTTCACCAAGTAGAAAGGAACGCGAACAGTATGAAGAGACAAGGAAAGAAAGGACCACAAGCATTGCAGGTCAACTCAATGTTAGAAGAGGTAATAGCTGCAGCAGATGGAATGTCAGATAAAGAATTCAGGATATACATGCTTCAGATGATACGGAGTCTCAAGGAAGACATCAGACAGCAAAATCAGACAATGAAAGATCACTTCAACAATGAATTACATAAACAAATCCAAGAAGCAAAAGATCAACTATACAGGGAAATAGAGGTTATAAAAAACAAACAAACAGAAATCCTAGAAATGCAGGAAGCAATAAGCCAACTTAAAAACTCAATTGAGAATACTACCAGCAGAGTAGAACACTTAGAAGACAGAACATCAGACAATGAAGATAAAGTATTTCAACTTGAAAAGAACATAGACAGCTCAGCAAGACTGTTAAGAAACCATGAGCAGAACATCCAAGAAATATGGGATAACATCAAGAGACCAAATTTAAGAGTCATTGGGATACAGGAAGGGACAGAGTTTCAAACCAAAGGAATGAGCAATCTATTCAATGAAATAATACAAGAAAACTTCCCAGACTTGAAGAATGAGACAGAACCCCAAATCCTAGAAGCCTACAGGACGCCGAATGTGCAAAATCATAAGAGACCCACACCTAGACACATTATAATGAAGATGCCCAACATACAGAATAAGGAGAGAATTTTAAAAGCTACAAGAGAAAGGAAGAAGATCACATTTAGGGGTAAGCCAATCAGGATAACAGCTGATCTTTCAACACAGACTCTGAAAGCTAGAAGATCCTGGAATAACATATTTCAAACACTGAAAGAAAATGGGTTCCAACCAAGAATTGTGTTTCCAGCGAAATTAAGCTTCAGGATGGAAGATGAAATTAAAACCTTCCACGATAAACAAAAGTTAAAGGAATTTGCAGCTAGAAAACCATCTCTTCAAAACATCCTTGGCAAAACATTACAGGAAGAGGAAATGGAAAATAACAATGAAAACCAACAGTGGGAGGTAGGACACTAAAGGGGGGAAAATAATCAAAGAGGAAAACAAAACATGTTTAGTAACATAAATAAACAAATATGGCTGGAAGAACAACCCATATCTCAATAATAACCCTAAATGTTAATGGCTTAAACTCACCAATCAAGAGACACAGGCTAGTAGAATGGATCACAAAACAAGACCCAACAATATGCTGCCTACAGGAGACGCATTTGATAGGAAAAGACATACATAGGCTGAAGGTGAAAGGTTGGGAAAAATCATATCACTCATATGGACTTCGGAAACAAGCAGGAGTATCCATACTCATATCAAATAAAATAGATTTCAAGCCAAAGTTAATCAAAAGGGATAAAGAGGGACACTACATACTGCTTAAGGGAACCATACACCAACAAGACATAACAATCATAAATATATATGCCCCAAACAATGGTGCAGCTATGTTCATCAAACAAACTCTTCTCAAGTTCAAGAGTCTAATAGACCACCATACAATAATCATGGGAGACTTCAACACACCTCTATCACCACTGGACAGATCTTCCAAACAAAAGTTGAATAAGGAAACTATAGAACTCAATAACACAATTAATAACCTAGACTTAATTGACATATATAGAATATACCACCCAACATCAAGCAGTTACACTTTTTTCTCAGCAGCACATGGATCCTTCTCAAAAATAGATCATATATTATGTCACAGGGAAACTCTTAGACAATATAAAGGAGTAGAGATAATACCATGCATCCTATCTGATCATAATGGAATAGAACTGAAAATCAACGATAAAAGAAGGAAGGAAAAAGAATACATCACTTGGAGAATGAACAATAGGTTACTGAATGATCAATGGGTTATAGAAGACATCAAGGAGGAAATTAAAAAATTCTTAGAGATTAATGAAAACACAGACACAACATATTGGAATCTATGGGACACATTGAAAGCAGTTCTAAGAGGAAAATTCATTGCTTGGAGTTCATTCCTTAAAAAAAGAAAAAACCAACAAATAAATGATCTCATACTTCATCTCAAAATCCTAGAAAAAGAAGAGCAAAACAACAGCAAAAGAAGTAGAAGGCAAGAAATAATTAAAATCAGAGCTGAAATTAATGAAATCGAAACAAAAGAAACAATTGAAAAAATTGACAAAACTAAAAGTTGGTTCTTTGAAAAAATAAACAAAATCGACAGACCCTTAGCCATGCTAGCGAAGAGAAGAAGAGAGAGAACTCAAATTACTAACATATGGGATGAAAGAGGCAATATCACAACAGACACTTCAGAAATACAGAAGATAATCAAAAATTATTTTGAATCCTTATACTCCAATAAATTAGAAGATAGTGAAGGCATAGATAAATTTCTTAAGTCATATGATCTGCCCAGATTGAGTCAGGAGGATATAGACAACCTAAACAGACCAATATCAATCGAGGAAATAGAAGAAACCATCAAAAGACTACCAACTAAGAAAAGCCCAGGACCGGATGGGTATACAGCAGAGTTTTACAAAACCTTTAAAGAGGAACTAATACCAATACTTTTCAAGCTACTTCGGGAAATAGAAAAAGAGGGAGAACTTCCAAATTCATTCTACGAGGCCAACATCACCCTGATGCCTAAACCAGACAAAGACACTTCAAAGAAAGAAAACTACAGACCAATATCTCTAATGAACCTAGATGCAAAAATCCTCAATAAAATTCTGGCCACTCGGATACAAAAACATATCAAAAAAATTGTGCACCATGATCAAGTAGGATTCATCCCTGGGATGCAAGGCTGGTTCAATATACGGAAATCAATAAATGTTATTCACCACATCAATAGACTTAAAAATAAGAACCATATGATCATCTCGATAGATGCGGAAAAAGCATTCGACAAAGTACAGCATCCCTTTATGTTCAAAACTCTAGAAAAACTAGGGATAACAGGAACATACCTCAATATTGTAAAAGCAATCTATGCTAAGCCTCAGGCTAGCATCATTCTGAATGGAGAAAAACTGAAGGCATTCCCTCTAAAATCTGGAACAAGACAGGGATGCCCTCTCTCACCACTTCTGTTCAACATAGTTCTCGAAACACTGGCCGGAGCAATTAGACAGACGAAAGAAATTAAAGGCATCAAAATAGGAAAAGAAGAACTTAAATTATCACTATTTGTAGATGACATGATTCTAAACCTAGCAGACCCAAAAGGGTCTACAAAGAAACTATTAGAGCTAATAAATGAATTCAGCAAAGTGGCAGGATATAAAATCAACACGCATAAATCAAAGGCATTCCTGTATATCAGCGACAAATCCTCTGAAATGGAAATGAGGACAACCACTCCATTCACAATATCTTCAAAAAAAATAAAATACTTGGGAATCAACCTAACAAAAGAGGTGAAAGATTTAAACAATGAAAACTACAGAACCCTAAAGAGAGAAATAGAAGAAGATCTTAGAAGATGGAAAAATATACCCTGTTCATGGATAGGCAGCACTAACATCATCAAAATGGCGATATTACCAAAAGTTCTCTATAGGTTTAATGCAATGCCAATCAAAATCCCAACGGCATTTCTTGTAGAAACAGAGAAAGCAATCATGAAATTCATATGGAAAAATAAAAGACCCAGAATAGCAAAAACAATGCTAAGCAGGAAGTGTGAATCAGGCGGTATAGCGATACCAGACTTCAAACTATACTACAGAGCAACAGTAACAAAAACAGCATGGTACTGGTACCAAAACAGGAGGGTGGACCAATGGTACAGAATAGAGGACACAGAAACCAATCCACAAAACTACAACTACCTTATATTTGATAAAGGGGCTAAAAGCATGCAATGGAGGAAGGATAGCATCTTCAACAAATGGTGCTGGGAAAACTGGAAATCTATATGCAACAAAATGAAACTGAATCCCTTTCTCTCGCCATGCACAAAAGTGAATTCAAAATGGATCAAGGAGCTTGATATCAAATCAGAGACACGCCGTCTGATAGAAGAAAAAGTTGGCTACAATCTACATACTGTGGGGTCGGGCTCCAAATTCCTCAATAGGACACCCATAGCACAAAAGTTAATAACTAGAATCAACAAATGGGACTTACTCAAACTAAAAAGTTTTTTCTCAGCAAAAGATACAATAAGAGAGGTAAATAGAGAGCCTACATCCTGGGAACAAATCTTTACTCCTCACACTTCAGATAGAGCCCTAATATCCAGAGTATACAAAGAACTCAAAAAATTAGACAATAAGAGAACAAACAACCCAATCAACAAATGGGCCAAGGACCTGAACAAACACTTCTCAGAGGAGGACATACAATCAATCAACAAGTACATGAAAAAATGCTCACCATCTCTAGCAGTCAGAGAAATGCAAAATCAAAACCACCCTAAGATACCATCTCACTCCAGTTAGATTGGCAGCCATTATGAAGTCAAACAACAAGTGCTGGCGAGGATGTGGGGAAAAGGGTACACTTGTACATTGCTGGTGGGACTGCAAATTGGTGCAGCCAATTTGGAAAGCAGTATGGAGATTTCTTGGAAAGCTGGGAATGGAGCCACCATTTGACCCAGCTATTCCCCTTCTCGGTCTATTCCCTAAAGACCTAAAAAGAGCATGCTACAGGGACACTGCTACATTGATGATCATAGCAGCACAATTCACAATAGCTAGACTGTGGAACCAACCTAGATGCCCTTCAATGGATGAATGGATAAAAAAAATGTGGCATTTATACACAATGGAGTATTACTCTGCATTAAAAAATGACAAAATCATAGAATTTACAGGGAAATGGATGGCATTAGAGCAGATTATGCTAAGTGAAGCTAGCCAATCCCTAAAAAACAAATGCCAAATGTCTTCTTTGATATAAGGAGAGTAACTAAGAACAGAGTAGGGTCGAAGAGCATGAGAAGAAGATTAACATTAAACAGGGATGTGAGGTGGGAGGGAAAGGGAGAGAGAAGGGAAAATGCATGGAAATGGAAGGAGACCCTCAGAGTTATACAAAAGTACATACAAGAGGAAGTGAGGGGAAGGGGAAAAATAATACAAGGGGGACAAACGAATGTCAGTAGAGGGGGCAGAGAGAGAAGAGGGGAGGGGAGGGGAGGGGAGGGGGGATAGTAGAGGATAGGAAAGGCAGCAGAATACAACAGACACTAGTATGGCAATATGTAAATCAATGGATGTGTAACTGATGTGATTCTGCAATCTGTATATGGGGTAAAAATGGGAGCTCATAACCCACTTGAATCAAATTGTGAAATATGATATATCAAGAACTATGTAATGTTTTGAACAGCCAACAATAAAAAATTAAAAAAATAAAAATAAATGTTATTACAGTGACACCACTATATTTTAAACAATCTTGGAGTATGTGGTTTTGAAATGCTTTGAGACCCTACATGATGTTACTGTGGACAGCTTAAAAGTACCAACTCTTCACCTTTAATGAGTCAATTTTATCTTTTGAAACTTCTAAAATATATTTTTAGTCATGCACAATAGCATTTTTAAAAGGACATATTATAAAGTCATGTGGCACATTTTCTTCTGTAGCTTAAAAAATATATGTGAGGATCATTATAAAAGTGGAGTGCCAAAACATTTTGAGAAATGACAATATTAAGTGCAACTATGAAAAAAGGGCAAATTTGAAGGACAGCACTCATCTAAATGCATAATTTCTGTTCCTTAAATAAAGATCAGTCTCAATCTTATTCAGCTTATATGCAGGAATGTTCTTTTTGGGTCATAAATTTAGTAATAATAGTGAGGGCAGTACAGAATGAGAGAATGAGATGAATGGTGATGGACTTTATAAGGAGTTTTGAATTATAGAAATCATAGAAAAAGCTTATGAAATAAATTTCCAACATACATATTGAGCTGAGACATTTGGATATGGAAATAATATTAAAATATTTTTAAGTATTAATAAGCATTATTCAGAAGAATGTAAAACACTGATATCCTGATAAGCTGAAGGAAAATGTGTTTTAATCCTCTCTTACTTTGAAAAATGTAATATATAACTACCTCTCTACTCTGTTAGAATCAGAGCCCTTATTAATGATCTTAAGAAAACAGAGAAACTAACCCAGTTGGAATAAACATGAGTAAGATTTTATATCTCTTTTCTCCTGGGTAGAGGAGTCTTTGTTCTGAACAGTCTAAGTAGCTGGACTTTATTTTAAAAAGAAAAAAATCCACCTATTATTGCAGACAGTCACTGTGACTTTGAGGCTGATATTTGAAACAAAAATCACTTCTACATCTCAGTGATAATCGCTACTTGCCCTGTGGCTTTTTAGTCTTTCCTTTGAAAACATTACTGAGTCACCAATCTCTGTTATTTTTGCACTGGGGATAATTTGCTTTCCCTGAATACAAATATAGAATTCAAACATATGTCCAGAACTTCTACACGTAAAAGCTTCTGTAAATTTAGGTAGAATTTAGAAAATAATGAGTTATACTCAGAAATGTGTATTTCTTTTAGAAGGGAGAGCACTCTCAAATACTATGCTCCAAATGTGGATACAGCAGCACAAAAGGAAAGATCCAAAAATCTTAGCAATTTTTTTTTTGAGATAAGAAAGTAAATACTTAGTAAATCCACTTGACTGTAAGATCCAACAAGTGAGCACAGACATGCCTTCTGATTTTTGTCTAGGACAGAGAGAGAAAGATGGTTCCAGATGAAACATACAAAATTTCCAAGACTAGGGGGAATTTAATATGTGGTAAAATTTGGTCTAGCAATTAAGATGAACACTAAAGCACGGTGCATTTATAACAAATATATCAATTTTCCTGACATCTATGTAAGTTTATAGGGTATTATTATGGCTGAAAAGCAGAAATACATAATATAATAATATTCATAATGGCTTAAATGATGTATAAATCCTTAGCCTTGAGTATCTTTTTCAATGAAATTATTGCTAGCAATACCTGTCTATAATTGCATACATAGAAAAGGAAGGGAAAATACAATAAACATTTGAAAAAAATTTTTAATCATCTAGGCTATAAAAAGATTAGAATACGGTAAGTTACATTAATGTAAACTATAGACTTAAAAATTAATTGATAATGGCTTATCAACTGTAACAAAGTCTACTCTTAAGCAAGATGTTAATCATAGGGAAACCACTCAGGGAGAGAGTATGTATGGGATTTTTCTGTCCAAGGTGCACAACTTTTCAATAAACTTAAAACTACCCAGAAATCAAAGTCTTAAAAACGAAAAAGAATAGTTGAGAAGAAGAAGTAAATAGACTTGTGGGGAAAAAATTAAGGGGACTTCAGGCCATTTCTAAAGAATTTAAAATATGATAACACTCTTCTGTATTATGTTGAATCTTATTTCTATTGTGTGTGTGCGCACACGCGTGTGCCTGTGTGTGTATGTGTGTGTGTGTGTGTGTGTGTGTGTGTTGGTGATACAAATAATCATGTATCATTATTCTGATATTTTAGCTCTGATTAGGCCATGTTAAATCATACAAGATGGTCTTATATAATTATTTGTATTTCAATAAAACATTTCTGTATGCATACTTTTGTGATAATAATCTGATTGTCCTTTGTTCTTTTTTTAAAAAATTTTTGAAACAATATAAAATTCTCCTTAAAAAGACATTTTAATTCCTATATACAATGACTTAAACCAATCTTGATCCTTCTTCAGACATATTTCAGGGAGTTAGCTTCATGAAGATGAAATGCTGCTCATATCAGAAAATAATTCTGATCTAGTCCATGTCTTTTTCTGACAGATGGAAAGAGATAGATGATGGCACTTTGGGAATTAAGGAATTACCTTTCCTGGAATAGATCATAGAGCGTGATGTCTGTGGAGACATCTTATCTCAGGCTTCACAGACTGATAAAGCACACAGAGCATGCAGTTCAGACATCTTGTTCTATCACTAACTTTTCATAGATAGGAAAATCTAGGAGACTCTCATCAGACCTGTAGTTTGGGTGATAACTGATCAAACATGTCAGTTAACCAATAATAGTTCCTAAGAAACTCTGATAGAAAAAAGTTCTCTTAGTGCCAGGATATAATCCTCTGATCCTTCTCCCTCCCACACATGCACATAATCTCTCCTAATATTTACAGGGAAATAGAAGAACATATGCAAACATAGGTTTTGTTGAAAGAAGAAAATTAAAGTGAACAATTTGAGACTTAATCTATTTTAGCAATGGATATAAAAAACCTTTCAAGTAATTCTATTTACTAATTTGATTACTGCATCCCAAAGACTTTTGTATTACCAAAATACAATAATAGAAAGATTATCTAAATTATCAGACTTCATTGAATGGATATCTCAGAAAGTATGATCTCAGAATAATTTGTAAATGTGGAGAATATATGTTAAAACAGAAGAGCTTAAGATACCAAGTCATGTGCCACTTGACAACAGGGATGCATTCTGAGAATGTGTTTTCAGGCAATTTCATCTTGTGTGAACGTCATAGCTTGTATTTACAGGAACCTAGATGGGGCAGCCTATTCTACACTTGGCTATGTGGTGTAGACAACTGATCCCAGACTACAAACCCATACAGCATGTCACTGTACTGAATACTGTAGGCACCTGTAACACCATAGTGAGAATTTACATATATGAACATATTAAAATATAACAAAGCTACAGGAAAAATAATAGTATAAAAGATACAAATGGTATACCTATTTAGGGTACTTCCCATAAGTGGAGAATATAAGGCTAAAAGTTGCTCTGGGTGAATCAGTGAGTTAGGGGTGAGAGAATGTGAACACCTAAGAGATTACTGTACACTTCTGTGGTCTTTGTGAACGCTGCACACTTAAACATAAACTAGACTAAATTTGAATTTTTTCTTCAATAACAATTTTACCTTAGCTTAATATAATATTTTTGTTTTATATATATATAAAGTTTTTGACTCCTATAATAACACTTAGCTTAAAGCAAAAACACATCGCACAACTCTACAAACACATTTTAATTTCCTTATTCTATAAGTTAATTTTTATTTATTTATTTATTTATTTTTCCTTTTGGACAATTTTGTTAAAAACAAAAGGAGTAAGCATCACGTATCTGAGACCTACACAAAGTCAGGATCATCACTATCGCTGTCTTCCATTCCATATTTTCTCCCCTGGAAGATCTTCAGGGGCAGTAACAATCTTGGAGAACTCATCTCAGATGGTAACAATGCCTTATTCTGAGACACTTCCCAAAGGACCTGTTTGAAGATTCTCTTGAGGACCTGTGACTGATTTCAGAAACATGTCCCCAGTAGTCTGCCCTGCTTGTTGCCCGTTTTTCATCACAGATTCGCTTATAAGCAAATAATGAACCATGAGTACGGTTCTTTATTAATGTAATCCATTCAGAGTTGGAATCCATGTTTTCTAAATCTTTCAGGAACTTGTTGAGGTCTGCCAAAGCTTCTGCTCAACAATTCACCGTGAATTATCTTGGGGATTCTTTCTCTTTCATCTCTTATAATTTCCTTTCTCTTGCCTCTTCCTATGCCTTTCATTCACTGGGTAATAGGAAATTTTCAACTCCATTATATTTGTATGAGATCAACTTCATATGTGCAGTTGGCTGTGGACTGAACTGTCATAATGTGACACATGAATCTGTATCTTAATTTGTAAATGTGAAGAAAATGTGCTGAGATAGAAAGGTTCCTGATAGCTCAAGAGATTCCCTAGAGATCTTTATTCAGCTAATTAACAAAAATTTTTTATCACCTGTTTTCTATCAGGGATTATGTTAGACACTAAAGAGAATTTGTTGATCAAAAATGGCACAGTCTCTACATTCAGAAGGCTTATATTCCGGTACGTTAAAAAGACTGGTACAAGTGATTACAAATTTAATAGGTGTTATGAAGGAGAAATTAGGGTATGATAGAAGTAATAGTAATAGCATGACCCAACCTACTCAGGGAAGGCTTCCAATAAAAGAAATGCAGGTGGTACATGGCCCCTCGGCTTATACTGGGAGGCTACAACCCACAGTGCCACTGGCTTGTAATTCCATGCAAAATATAAAATTACAACTCTCCAGAAGCAGTCTCTAGTACACTTGGTTTGCCTTCCTCTGTGGAATACAAATTCTGTATCCCCTAAATAAAGCTAACATTAGACAGTCTATTGAAACACATTTCCCAACACTCCTGATGATCTCTTGAATTTACTGTATCCACTTAAATAAATTAACATAAACACGAATGTAGGGATGTTTCTTTTCAAAATTTAAGTATTTGGTTCAAATAATGCTGGGTGCTTAATAACCATACATGTATATACTCTTCATTGATTCTGTTAGGATTTCTTAGTTCAGCTGGTACTTTTCAGCTTATTTTCTGAATTATTATCAAAATTTTAAATAGGTAAAATTGTGACCCATCATAGCTATAAGTAGAAATATCTCAATGGCAGAGACTAATGTAGTACATTATGGCACTCAAAATACTTGTTGAATGAAAACACATAACAATCTACATAATCACAAAGCTTTCTTTCCCATAATGTTAGTGTCAAAATGAAAGAAATAGTTTGACTTAATTTCCTTTTAAACATGAAAAGCAAATACTTATCTGTTCCAATAATTCTACTGAATATATCAGAGTTGACAGATGAAATATAAAAAATCTTTGCTTGACTTTTTCTTTAATTTCAAAGCGTATGTAAATGAGTGAAAACGGACTCTATAATTGTTGATTGTTTCAAAGAATTTTTTTCTTTTTTTCCAGTTCCATTTTAACAGCCATTTGGAAAGTTGTATTCCTACAGAAAATATCTTCTCTGGGAACTACGGGGACACTGCTATTGATAACCCTTGCACTGTTAAAAATAAAAAATACAGATTCACAGTCTGAATTGCAACAATGAAAACCAGCAGGTTAGTCCAATGAATATTGCTGGATCAATCATGAATGCCATTTTCCCTATCATGGGTAAAATTTAAAAAGGCAAAAATAGCTGTCCAGTCAAAGAATTAAAAAGCAGATAAGTATCTTCCAACAATTATTACATGGGGAAAACATTTAAAATATTGACTTTTACTACTTACAGATTCTATTCAATGAGATGAAATGCTGAAATAAAACCATGTTTGTGATTTTTTTCATAAGTAATCTTCTTAGTGTGCTCTTTATGCAATGTCAATTTTTAAAAAAAATTAGTTCATATACATTTTTAAAATTATAATGTATAAGGAAATTTAAAACACTATAGATGTAAACTGACTTTAAAAGTATATTATAAACATTAATTAAGGTAATTAAGGTAAGGAATGCTCAGAGACAGTAAAAAAATTCTTAAAAGTACTATTATAAAGATGATCTCTTACATAAACCCGTCATCCTTAGGTGAATAATTTGTGAATAATTTATAGATACACTTTTGATTCAGCAGGAATGATGATGTTTGCTGGAATCAAAAAACATTCTAAAATGTATTTACTTTTAATTGTGTTTAATTTCATATTACAATGATTAATCAGAGTAAATGTCTTCATTTTCTGCTGCTTTAACTGCAAGAAATGATCTCTTCTGTTTTTATCCTATTATAAGGATCGTTACAAAAATGGGAAACAATTAACACCAGGTTTAATGCCTGAGTGCTATAGAGCTGAAGTAATTGCACTCAAGGTCTGCTAACTTTTTAATCAGGCATTTGGTTGCAAGCTGCTCGCAATTGATTCTGAGAGAAGGAACACTGTCTAAGGAAGAAAGCAGGTGTGCCAGAAAAGCAGGCATGTTGGCAAAACAAATGAAAGAATTTAAAAGGAAAAAAAAAAGTAAAGCAAAACCTAAGCAAAATGCGTTAGCAGGGCATTAGCGTGGCTCAATCCCATTACTGGGCAAAACCAGTTGTGCACACATTCACAGTGGTAGAAACCCCACAAACCTACTGCCTTCAAAGTACATACTAAAGCTTAGCAGTGAGGTGCCCTGTCCATCCTGTGTTACTGAATTGAGTTAATTAACAGAAGGCTTAAAATCTCCATATTCACTAGAGTTAAGACACAATCAGAGGTTTCTAGAATTACATTCTAATTAGAAAAGTTCCCTTTTCTTTGCATTCAGGCTATTCTTTGAAAAACAAATTTGGTTAGGTACTTTGTTCTCTCTTAAAGGAAAAAAAAAATCTAGTTTTCCTACGAAGCTAATGATTTTTTCTTCTTTTTTTCTTTAATGAGTGTCATAAGTGTCATTCTCCTACTGTGAAAGTGACTCCTTTGGGGCATGTTGCACACATTTAAAGGTACATGTGTGCTTCAGAGCACTGGCCAGGGGATTTTTAAAATCCCCTCTTCTGCAGTCTCTTGAAATGGAGCCTCTAAGTTAATACTTTTGGAACAGTGTTTTATGCTTATAGAAGAATATTCTGACAAGAAGTAGAGGTATAATTAGAAAATTAAAAGGCTGAATTTTGTTTGTTTTTGTTTTTTGTGTTTTCCTTTTTCTTTTCTTTCTTTTTTTTTTTTTTTTGCAATGCTGGGTATCAAACCCAGGGTGTGCATATGCTAAGCAAGTACTTTACCACTGAACAATGAATAGGAATGTGTGTGTGTGTGTGTGTGTGTGTGAGAGAGAGAGAGAGAGAGAGAGAGATTTCTCTGGGTAAATGGTTATATACACACACACACATACATGTGTACATACTCACTAGGTAAATGGCTATAGATATATGTATACATCTTTACTAGGTAAATGGCTATAGCTCTATGTACACATATATACATTTACCTACTGAATTCCAAGACAATTGCTACTGCTTTCTTAAATTCCCAAAAGAAAATGAGCACTTGAACATTTAAAGAGTATAAATCCTGAAGCAGATGAGGAAATCAGAGCAAAAGGATTAAGAATTAGAAAATCAGCTAAGGCTTCCTCAAGCAAAGTCCTATATGCATTTTAATTTACTCCTTTGGCTTGCCTGGGTCAAGAGGCAATCTATCTTAGAATTCATTAGATTGCCTCAGGGTCCAAAATGAAGTAGATCAAGATCAATGAATCTCAAATGCTACAGCTAGTCACATGAGTGCCTTTTCCTGTTCTGAACAAGTCATGGAAGTTTCAGTTCCTGTTTGTGCATCACTGTAACTTTCAATGAGCTCTCCCTTGCACTTTCCTTGTGTAAAAGGCTCTAGCTGAGTCACCACAGCATCTGTTTTGTCTAGGTGAAGGGCTAATGCAAATGACAGGAAGGCACTGGCTTAGGGCCACCTGCACACAAAGCCACTTAATCTTATGGGACTCTTACATTGCTGGGATCTCAAGCATTTCAGGAAGGTTGCCAAATGGAAAAGAACAAAGAGACTGGAAGCCACAATCCTGCTTGGTGGCCCAAGTTACACCACAGAGGGATTTTACTAGGTAACATCTAAGCTAGTTCTGATTCTGAAGGTAACTTTAAACAAAATTTTCATTCTCTTGCAGCAAGTTACAGTAACTTTAAATCAAATATTGAACTTGTTGATGTGTAATTGTCAGGGGGTGTTTCAGTGAATTATATTCCAAGAACTCGTGGAAATAGGATAGATGTTATAATAACCTTCTCGTGCCAATAGAAGAGGGAAAGGTCTCTAGAGAACGTCTGGGCATATTTGTGAGTGCCAGGTATTACTACTTCCATGGATTATTTATCTATTGGGAGATTTACTATAAGATTAATTCTTAATATTCCAGAGCTTCCACAAGATATCTATTGGGAAAACCTTCCTTTTGTTAAATTTATATTCATTTATTTATTTGTTTGTTTGTTTGTTTTTGCATTCAGTGTTGTGAGCTATTTCATGTTATCTATAATCATATTTGTATTGGGAAACAACTTCATTGGAAAAATTGTTTAAATTATACTAATATCACTTAATATATTTAAAAATAAATATTTCCCACTTAAAAAAATGAATACCATCAGCAGTAACACCATTACTTTGAGAAATATTTAATTCTTATTTCTTATATCTGTTCCAATTTCCCAGATTGAAATAAAACTACATTTTACCTTAAGAGGTCTGTTTACTATTTAAAGATTATTTATTCGTTTGTTCAGATCATTGCTTAAACTCTAGAATAAGCTACTTTTAAGGGGAATGTTTAATTCATGATCATTTATTGGTTAATAACTTTTCATTTTCATGTCTTTCCTCAATATATACGTGAATGTGTACATATATACATATATATAGTAATCAACTTTATCTTTTTTCTATATCATTAACATGAGTTATTGTCAAATCTAAAATTGCAAAATCTTTATCTCATGAACACAATTTAAATACCTACTTGTTTATTCACAATGTATTCTTTCACAATGTATACATGCATTCTAGTTTCAGGATGTGTCATATAATCAATGTGCTAAGAAAATATTATGCTGTAATTTAATTGCCAGTATTACTTTCTTAATGGTATTTTAAATAATGAGGCTCTATAATTTGCAGTCTTTTCACTAATCTGTTGAAATACTATATTGATATTCAAGAGCAGTAAAATATTGGAACTAATATTTTTTTGGAGTATTTATTGTTTTCTGTGACTACATTAGGAGTTTTACACTTCATATTCATCCAACTATGACTTAAGAATTAGTTTCTTCTTTTTGCAAAAAATGAAATAGACTTAAAAAGGTTCGCTAACTAAGCCTGGGTCATAATTTGTATTAATCATTGTCAGTAGTAAATTCCTTGCTTCTTCTTATTTGCATGCATCCACTTCATTTGTAAAACCAAACAAACACAATTAGAAAACCTACCAATAATGGAAAAAGTGACCAAATTTAAGAAAATACAAATATATTAAATAGGTAATGCAATGATAAGTTGGGTATTTTTCCACTTGTTTATAAGCACCATGGTAACAGGCTTATGTTAATTTTACTGTTAAATATGTCCCTAGCATTAGAACAGTGCTCAATAAGTATTGACTAAATCACAGAATTTTAGTCTCAATGGCTTCTTTTGAGAATACGCTGGTCATCTGAAAAAAGGTGAAACACCATCAGACCCATCAGACTTAATAATAAATCTAATTTCGCACCTTGGGAAGTAAGTTAGAATGACTTGTTGGAAAACAAGTATGCTAAAATAGGCCTTGGAACATTTGAAACCAGATGCACTTTAATATGGCTTATCATTCCATTTATGGTATGCAAGTTTTTGTTTAGGAACAGAAACAGAGAAAAGGGTGTTTGCTTGAGCTTTAGCAGGTTTTAATTTTCTTCTCCCATTTCAAAGCACTTGCTTGCATCCTGCTACATTTCCTCTGAATGATTTTCCAAACACTTCTTTACCGTTGTTGTTTCTGCCCAACCTGTCCCCTGCCCTCCTCCTGCCCTTTGTCTTTATCTTCTATTCTCTACTTAACTCCACCTACTGAATCATTAAAAATGTTGTGTGACTTTTGTCACTAGTTGAGTGAGCTTATTTAAAGTAGTGTGTGTGTGTGTGTGTGTGTGTGTGTGTGAGTTTATAGGGTTAGTAAGTGGGCAAGTGGCCAAAAAGACTAGAGTGCAACAAATAATTGCAGAGTTGGTGATGATACTACTTAAAGTGCCATTCCTACGCCTGGTACAGAAGCAAAACTCTTAACTGATTGTGGATTCTAAGCTACACCATCTGAAACATGACATTTAAATCTTTCCAACATTTGGATCCTAATGAATGCCTAATACCTCTCTTTCTCTTTCTCGCCAACTTTTCTTTGTGAGTTGAAAATGATAACACACCATCATGGAGTCAAGTGAATTATAACTTGTTCGGGCTCAGAAGACAGAAGTATAATATCCAAGGAAGAGAAACATTCCTGCTTTAGAAGATTTCCTTGGAAAATGAGACCTTTTTTTTTTTTTTTTTTTCTCTCAATGCCTTGTCACCAACTCTTTCCATGTGAGAAAGGGGGAATTGTTTTGGCTACTTGTAGTACACAGAATTGGGGCTTTTATTTCTTTACCTCTTCCAATCCTGAATTTGTCTTTTTGGTCATCATTTAAATAAAAGGCTAATAAAATGGCCAAAAATGCTCAGATACTAATTACAAATATGTCTAATTATAGTGATCAATCTTGCTTCATATCTGACTACAAATGCTTGATACATGTCCATGTAAAACTTACTTCAAACACATAATACTAGTAATTTGGACTGATGTTTTATATTGTTTTAGTCAGCTTTTTGCCACTGTGACTAAAAGACCCAAGAAGAACAATTTTAGGGAAGGAAAAGTTTATTTGGGGGCCCAAGATTTCAGAGCTTTTAGTCCATAGATGGCCAACTTTTTTGTTCTGGTCCTGAAGTGATATCATGAAAGAAGAGTGTGGTGGAGGAATGTAGCTTAGGATATTGTACCAGAAAGCAGAGAAAGCAACTCCACTTGCCAGTAAAAAATATATTTCCCAAAAGCACACCCCCAAAAATCAACCTTCCCCAGCCACACCCTACCTGCCTACAGTTACCACCCAGTTAATCCCTATCAACAGATTAGTGCATTGATTAGGTTAGACCTCTCATAACCCAATCATTTCACCTCTAAAACCTCTTGCATTGTCTTGCACATGAGCTTTTGAGGGACACTTCATATCTAAACCCTAATAGCTATGGTGCCCACAAAATGGAAACTTAATCATCAATGCAACAGTGCTGGCAGAAGGGGCCAAATGGGAGGTGCTTGGATCATGGGATCTCCACCCCCACAAATGGATTAATTTTGATAGATTAGATAATGGTTTAGGACTATGAGTTAGATCTCTTGTGCTTGAACTCTCTCTTGTCCTTCTTCTTTCTGCCACTGGCTAAATGTGGGCCTTTTGATCTTGGACTGCCCAGCCTCCAGAAATGTAAGAAATAAATCTCTGTTCTTTATAAATTACCCAGTTCAGTTATTCTGTTACAACAGCACAAAATAGACTAATAAAATGCTTTTCTTTTTAAATATAAAAGTGAAGTAGTAGTTTTAAGGTCGCACAGTACAAATATTTTAATGATGCCTTCTGGAAATACACCTTGTAATTTATCATTTATAATATACTATTAGTAGTTGTACTATAAATAACAAATCTGAACTATGATCCATAAAGGATATAGAGACAATTCTTGAAAACAGAAACAAGAATATCTATAAAAAAATCTAAATTTAATAATTTGATATTTGTAAACAAAATTTTAAAAATAAAAAGGTCATCCCATGTATTAATTTGTTGTTGTTGTTTTTTAACACTGTGATTGGTGATATGATACTTTATCTATAGTCATGATTATGTCACCATTTCCTATTTTATTTAATGTCTAATAATTTTGAGATGAAGAATCTTATTTCTTGTAGAAAGTTTAGAGTATTTTCCTTTCCCTTGCTGGAATTGAGAATTGAGATAAGTCTAAAACCTGTCAACTTTGATATGAGTTCCAGTGCCAGGAGGATGAATGTCCTTCACTTTGATCTTTACTTCCAGGAACTAACTTTAAGTGACACTTCTCATTACCCCTTACCAGCTCTTCCCTAAAGCTTCCAGCCTTTTCACAAGCTGTGAATGAGAACTCTCCCTGGTAGCACCAATATTGTTTGCTGAGTAATAGTTTGTTTTGAATGTGCAGCTTCAGGATCATTTGCTAATTAAAATTGCTTTACCACTGAGAGGTCCCCTGAGGTTTGCCCTTGTTTATCTGGGTTAGACCATGAAAGCATGGTTGAACCAACCCTTAGACCATAATTTGCTGCTAATTCAAATGAAAACACTGCAAATAAATTGATAAAATTGGCTCATAATTTTATCCACACACATATACAATTAGATTCATCATAATTCAAATAAATGAATGCACAAATATACAATCTGATGCTGAAAGACACAGCCTATATATGGAGCATTGAAAGTATCTGAATCACTTCCAGATATACTAATGATGGATCATGGGGAGTATAACTTGAACAAAACTGCATTTTTTTGATTGATTTACAATTTTAAACATAATTCTAGAGTTATAATATCATATCCCTTTGGATATAATTAGGATATAATAGCCTAAATCAGTCTGAAAATAGCTCATGACAGCCTTCCCACAGAAGGTTAGTGGTTTGACATATTCAGGTTTTCAATCCACATTTGTTTAATAAAATGATGAAAAAAATTCTGTGTATGTGTCTGTTTGGGGGTATATGTGTGTCAGAGACAGGAGATAGGAAAATTTAGTAACTTTTAGTGTAGCTGGCAAATTTGAAAGAAAATATGAATTATACAAAATATGAGAATCAAAAGAACTAATAAAATACTGATTTAAAAGCAATATGGTAAATAAGAATCAAATATCAAATGGTCAAATAATTCTCCTGATTTATTCATTGTATGGTGTATTGCACATTGAATATCCAGCATAGAAATTGGCACAAAATAGACCCTGAGACATGAAAGAGAATATAAGTGGAAAAGGATGGATGGACTGATGTAGGACCAAGGGTGAACAAGTAAGTTTGTATAGGGTTCTGGCCTAGTTTTCTATAGCAGAAAAACACTTAAGGGCAAATAAAAGAAGAAAATGAAGTAATAATTTAGTCTGAAGCCTGGTATATTATGTGAGAATTAGTAAGGAAAAATGTGAATGAGATTATTAGTAGCTAAAACAATTTTGAATTGAAACACTTCTGCCTCAGATTTTAGTTATCCATGTTACTCTCTATAACCAGGGACTATACAGTATTTACATAGAGTTTGTAAAGAAATACTAACTACATATGCTGTATATATAATATGTATATATAATATTAAGTAATGTATATATAATATTAAGTAACAAGACTCAATATCAAGCATTTTTTCCCCAGATAACTGTATGACAAATTAGTCTTATAGGAGAATTTTTACATTTATAAATTAAATGATGTGAATTGAGCCAAAAAAAAAAAAGTACCGGTAAATTGTTCTTTTCCTTGTAATACCTAATGGCATTGTCTTATGATATTTCATAATTTTGGGCATATTTCACATGTATGCTACTTAGGGGACCTATCTCTCAGACATTAAAATAAAAGTGCATTTCTATCCAAAGAAATGAAGAAAAAAGAGAGTGAGAGAGAAATCTCTTTAATCATTACTATTATTCTGTTGCTCTGAAGATAAGAGCATTCTCCCAAATATCAGGGGGAGAAATCTGGGCAGAACCTGACAGAAGAAAAACAAATACAGCTGAATTAACAATGTCTGGATAAGGCATTGGGAAATACAACATAGTTGTATTATCTTTGGTAGTGAGTGACAAAAAACAGGTTTGAGAAATAAAGACAAAAGTTTTCAAAATTAGCAAGTATTTTTGTTAACATAGTAAAGTAGTGTATATTATAAACTAATGTCAATGATTTTTTTCAAAGAATAGATAGAAGAATATATTTATTTATCAGTCTATACCTTGGTACCACTGACCAGTAGATTACTACTATATCTCCTGACATATGGACTAGATTTGAAGAGAGATTAATGGTATGAAAAACTAGTTAATCTTCACAGTATTTTATCTTAGTAGTACATCTATTAAAATATAAGGTTTGCTCTGGTTTACTCTACAATTCATAATTTCCTATTGTAAATTAGAGATGTATTCATGCCCTGAATATCCCATAGAATCCTTTTTTTAGGTAGAGTCTGATCTAAAATGAGGCATATGTTAAATCCTCCTGCACAGGGCCAGACTCTTGTCTCACTCTGCACCCTACAGTGCTTATTGGAGTGAAGAGTCATCTTTGAAGGCAATTGGAGCTTCTTGCTTGGCTGAGCACCATGGAGCTTGGAGCAAGATAAAAAAAGAACCACAGACTTTCAACTATAATTCTGCTAGCAGGACACACTGAAACCATCCAGCCAGACAACTGTGGATAGCTTCTCTGGCCCCTTAGACATATAAAAAAATATATAAAATACCTGTACACTCATTGACCAACCATAATTTACATTTTAAAATGACAAAGTTTTTCAATCATGTTCAAGATTTATTTTATTGAAATTCTGAATAGTTTGCCTACATCATTATGTCATTTACAGTCTGTAAAAGTTTTGTCTGTTTGGTATAAAGACAAATAAATATTCTTTTTATTGGTTTGCAAATTAAAATATTTTACAGCAATATCATCAGGTCAAGAAAGCATTAGTAGCAGTTTGTTAAAACTTCAAGGAAAGCTAGAGATTGAATGTGGACACTTTAGTCTTATAATCAGCAATTTTCAGATCTTTTTCAAAATAATTATTTTTCTTTTCAAAATAAAAACTCAAACACCTTATCCACTAATGTGAATAGGAATTATCAAGTTGATCAAGTGCTTCCCATGCATCATAAGATTTAGGAAGACATTACAAGATGATTTTATTTATTTATTTGTTTGGTACTGAGGATTGAACCCAGAGGCTCTAAATCACTAAGCCACATCCTCAGCTCGTTTTTTTTTTTTTTTTTCCCTATATTTTATTTTGAGTCAGGGTCTCAATAAGTTGCTCAGGAGCTCACTAAGTTGCTGAGGCTGGCTTTGAACGTGTGATCCTCTTGCCTTCGCCTCCTGAGTCACTGGGATTATGGGTGTGCACCACTGTACCCATAGAAATTCTTACATTTAATTAGTTACATCTAAACAGCTTACTTCTAAACAGTTCTAAGACATTAAAGTAAGAATTATTTTAAATTATGTTCTATATTTCCCATAGAAAATAATATGCTTAAAGAGGCAGGCATATTATGTATGAACATTTTAGCTCTATATGTGTATCTCCTACTGACCATTCAATCTATATTCTCTTTTTTTTTTGCTATGTTTGTGAGGCACTTATACCTGCTTATCTGGAACATTTCTAAAGCTTTATCCTATACCAGCTAGTCTACTCACAATCTTTTTTCCCACTTATAATATAAAAAATAAGCTTTCTAAGGCAGAGGTAAAACACATGCCATCTTGTGGGACGCTACATGGTAAGATGTAGCCTACTTAGGGAAGTTCTGAAGTCCTCCATGAAAACACAGTCTAATGTTAACTTTTTTATGTCCTATTAATTTTTGATACTACTAATGTTCTCTTTACAAGATGGAAATTTAACATCTTTTCAGATGATATTCCACAGTTTACCAATCCCATGCTTTTTCCTCTATTGTTTTCTCATCCACTTAGTTACACTTGTGTTTGCTAATTTCCTGGCCAAATTGATTAAGGTCAATATCAAACTCTACCTCCAAGGAGATGATTTTTTTGAAGAGTTCACATAAACTGTCTCTGCCACATATGAACTCTCTTTGCTCTATTTATTGTTGTTATTTCTTAATATACTGCTGAAGCACATTGTGTAGTCTAACTTTGTACATGGTCATCTTTTACCCACTAACGTCCTTTGCCCATGATTTCCTCTTGTATATACTCAAAATGATTTTAAATCAAAGGAGTGATACATATTTATTTAAGTTAATACTTGCAACTTTCAAAGAAGAGTAAATAAATGCATGCTAGCAAATTGATTTACTTATATCTTTGAGAGACAACGGGTAAGGGTAGAAAAATGTTAGCCACTAAGGGTGACTTATAAAATGCTGTCCTGGAATCCACTAAAGAGGGACATGGATAGGATCCAAATGGTATCATATATCAAGCTGATGGTTTCTCCTGTTACCATTTGTGACACCTTGGACCTAGACCTTAGACTACAAAGGGTGAAACTGAGAATGTTATAACTGAATTAGAGGCCTGAAGCCAGTGTACAAATACTGATGCAAATGAATCCAAAGCTAGGAAACTGAGCACCCGGCTGTGTGCGGGTGCAGAAGCTGTGACCTGAAGCCAGGATGAGTCAAAACTGAGGACTGGTAGTCATGGCAACAGGGCACATCCAGAAGTCAGAGCCAGAAAACAGAGCAGGTCAAATGTGGAACAAGCTGTTGGTCAGAGTAGAGAGGTGACAGCCAGAGATCCAGACTAGGTGGAAGCCAGGGAACGCTCCAAGGTGCACCGGCAGCAGGATATTCTGGTGCCCAGTCCAGATGGAATTCTGCTGGATGTCTGGTCACGGCTCCAGCTGGCTCAAAGTTCCATTCACTCCTCATGCACAGATTCCTCCAACTGGCTTCTGAGGTTCTATGGCTTTCTATCTTTTGGATGCTTTCAAAGCAGCCTCATAAAGCTATTTTGCCAGAAGCTCTGTAAGGTGACCTCATTTGTAGAAAATGTCAGAAGTAAGTTAAAAGATAGATTTTTCTCTTTAAACTACCTAGAAGGATACAATATATCTTTTGGTACTCTAATGAAATAGTCTAATAATTTTGACCATGCTACCTTGGCAGATTCCAAAATAAGCTTCAAGAAGAATTACACTACAATGTATCAGATTCTCCACAGGGGGGAAAAATTCTTCATTCTTCATAATAGTTATCAGTACTTGTAATAGACTGTAGCATCAATGTGAAGAATTTTTTACATTTTATTAATTAAACCTAATGATGGTTAGAATTTAGTGATGCATCTTTGACTTTCTATATTTAATTTCTGAGGGCAAAAGTATTTGTGAAATACTACATCAGTTTTATTTTTCATACCAATTTTATTAGGTAAGTTATTATTATCATTCTCCTCTTCAACTATACTTGAGGAAACTGAAAATTTGTTATTCTTGTGAACCATATAAAAGTGGAGTAAAGATATAAAGAAGCAAGCCATGATGGCAGCCTCAGACTTGATATATAAATAATCTATTTAGAGGCATCAAGGCCATCTGGCAGCATATTTAAACTAAAAAAGTGAGCAGAGAAAGCTGAGGGGGAAGAAATATGGTAAAGTGAATCTAACAGTGGACACAAAATGACTGTGTCAGGGATTGTTCCACCATTAACACTGGTAGAGAGAAGAAGGGATGAACTGGAAGGAGGGAAGGATGAAGATAAAAAGAGAGGAATTTAGTTTATTATGCTATCCACAGGAAAGCTCTTTGTAACTCTAAAGCAGTCATAAATATGGTGTAGTATGAGTGAGTCCTGTTATTTCCAAACATTTCATGTCTTATAAAACACCTATAGTAATGAAAATATAAATTTACTGAAATAAATTTTTACAAAATGGATGTTTACACTGATCTCAAATTTTCTTTGTTTTGGCCTCTGTGCCTTTTTTGAATCTACTAAATTCTGTTATGTAAAATGCAAATGAGCACATATGCATTAAGGGTTGTAGACACCCAGAAATACTATACCTAGGGCGATGAACCCAAAGGATTTCATGGATTACTGATAAAAGGATTCAAATTTATAGTATTCTAATAGTTAATAGATTTTATATTTTCTTTGTAGCCCCAAGAATTCTTGAGATTGTCTATACTTAAAAATGAACACGCTTGAACTCGTTCTTTTTGTCATAGTGGACCAGGAGTATATAACCCCAAATAATTTATTTTTGACAAATTGAATTCATATTTAGTATTATGTACAGTGCTGGGTTATATATTATCCAACCACACCAATATAATTTCAAGGCAATTTATATTTAGCTCTACAACTAAATGGATCTTAATAAGTATCTGTCTATGTAGTATTAACTAAGTGTTGAGTGGGGGGCATCGAAGATCGCAAATGTGGTCATGATGCATAGTTTTAAATAAATGTAGCCTAAGCTTGTTCTAAAGATTTATAACCAATAGCAAATACAAAGGATTATATATTTCTTTGTACATCTAATTTTACAGTGGAATAAGCACAATGAATAAAATCTACTGAATGATTTGAAAAGATATGAGTTTCAGGAGGTTGGGAATTAAATTACTTGTTTCCCTGTCTCTGTAGATTCTATAGTTTTAATTCCTGGTGGTTCATAGTGAGTTAAGGCAGATTAGAGTGATTATTTTTCTCTACCTGTTCTTTGAGAACAGTTGAAAAGTTGAGTGACAAGTATATAACCAAAATGTCAGGAACTCTCTCTTATAATTAAAGGTACAACATTTTATATGGCATATGAGGATTTTGTTGGCTTTAACAAAACCGGTAACACAGTAACTTTTTTTGCTGAGAATTTGTTTCAACTTTTCTTTCTTATTCATTTTCTCTTAACCTCAAAGAGCAGCTCAAATACCACAAGATTTTCTTTCTATCATCAGTTCCATAGGTATCACGACATTTACAAAATGATCTCCTTTGAAGGGCCCTGAACCCTGAAATACAGGGTTTTTTTGCAGGGTAGGGTACTGGGGATTGACTTCAGGGGCACTCAACCTGTGAGCCACATCCCCAATCCTATTTTGTATTTTATTTAGAGACAGGGTCTCGCTGAGTTGCTTATTGCCTTTCTGAGTTGCTGAGGCTGGCTTTGAACTCACAATCCTTCTGCCTCAGCCTCACTAGACACTGGGAAATAAAGGTATTTTTATATGAGCACCCACATTTCATTTGTAAATGAATTTACTCATTCTTCATTCATTCATTCCAAAAAATAATCACTCTAAGTTAAGCAATTTGATTTAAGCAGTGTATAATGAGACTGATCCTTCCCACCCCCACCCGTCTAGGAATTGACTTACTGATCTACACCCCCAGTCCTTTTGATTTTCTCACAGAGTTGTCCAGGCTGATCTCCAATTTGGGATCCTTCTGCTTCAGCCTCTAAGTCTTTGGAATTACAGATCTGTGCCTACTGCAACCAGTATGATAGGAATTTATGAAATAAAGATGGTAATATGGAGCAGTGATGGAGAGAGTTCTCGAGGTATTTCTAGAGCAACTGGCTTCTATGGACCAAAATTTGGGAGAAACTTAATTTTGAAAATAATTCCTTCTCTGAAGAATCTCTATGTCTCCCTCACTTCTTTGTATAGACATGTTGAATAGTATGAGTAAGTTTGCTTAGTATTAAAGAAGAGACAATTTTCATTCTTAGCTTAATTTTTTTCCTGTTTAGAGTATTTAACAGGTTTTGCTATTTCACAATTGCATTGTTATCTCACAATTGTTCCTAATAATTCCTGTCCCACTGTTTTCAGATAACTGATTTGATTGACATAGCATTTTCTTACTCTCTAGAGGGATATTTAATTTTACCCCATGGAATCTATTTCAGTGGTTCTACATCCTATAGTAAGTATATGGAATATATACTGTAGCCTTATGGATCTAAAGGTACATCATGAACTTTGTTAGTAGTGTTTCACTTGTAGATGAAATTTAGCTAGTAATTGATCTGAAACAAAATAAAAAATTAAAGATAGTATTGCCTAACAAACCATTTATTTTTCTCCATATCAATTTTTACCTTTAAAAAATTTGTCACAGTAAGTTTTCTATCTCAAGAACAGAAATGCAGGTTGTTTTCTCTGAAATGAGCTAGTTTCTCAGCCATTGTGTTTTATGTCTGAATTGTCTAACTTAAATTGCATGTCCTTGGGGCAGAGAGTGGACCTTTATCTTTCTTTCTTTCTTTTTTTTTTTTTCTCTCTCTCTTGTTTTAAAAAGAAAAAAAAAAAAAAAAAAAAACAGAGCCAACTATCCTGTCACTGTTCTACAAGACAATAAATACTGAAGTGAACTGAAGATGCGTGAAGGGTGCCAGTAGACAGCAACGAAGCCAGTGTTCTCAGAGGTTACAACATTGTTTCCTAACAAGCAGTTTGAGCATCTCAGAAAGTCAAGCAGAAATGGAGGATAATAAAGTGGAAGTAACATGAGCAAGAAGCAAGTGCAGGTATAGGAAGATATTCATTTGAGATTAACTTGGATTTAGTGAGCTGACCCATCTACATGAAATGAAGAAAGGTAATGATCATTCTCTTGGCCAACAGGCATGCACATCTTTTTTCATTGGGAATATTTTACAAATATTACTCCCATTAAACCATAGTGAAAAACAAACATTCTGAACAATGTTTTAATTTCTATTTGTGACGTGTCAGTAAGAAAAGTAAACATAGTATGCTGTTCATTACTCTAACAAATGCCTTAGATAACACACTTATAAGGAAGGAAGGTTTATTTTGACTACTAATTCCAGAATGTCCAATCACTGATTGGTTGGCCTGTTGATTTGGGGTCTGTGGTAAGGCAGTGTGCACTATGGCAGAAATCATATGGTGGAACAAAGCTGTTCACCTCATGCTGGGCAAGAAATAGAGAAAGGGACAAGAAGGGTCAAGAGTCCCAATATCCCTTGAGGGCATGGCCCCAGTAACCTAACATTTTCCCACTAGACATCACTTCTGAAATTTTCCAGTGTTTTCCAATAGCAACGTGGGCTTACATCAAGCTTTTAATACATGGGAGTTTGCTGGACAATCAGACAAACTATAGCACATTAAAAGAAATTCTTAAGTGGTTTCTCTTATAAACAGGATTAAAAAAATAATGTTGTAGGCTGTGTCTTCAACCAAAGGGCATATCCTCAGATTGAACTTCCTTGATTACCAGCTCTGATCATCAGGCTTCCTCCAAAGTCACTATCTCACCCTCTTCATTAGTTTCCTTATCTAACTTACCTCCACTTGACATTATATATTAAGATTAGCTGTTACATTATACAAATGTAACGGAAATGGATCCATCTGTCTTGTTTTGCCACCTAATAGTATGCTGAAACTTGGTAGATATCAGCAAATATTGCTTAAAATAGAGCTTTGAAATGACTAAAGTAAGTGGTCTAAATAATGTGTTAGTTTGATATCTCTAATAGTATATTAGTGATATCAAGAGATATTACTAAGACTCATGATATATTTTGAATATATATGCATTTGGTGTTCAATAAATATGTGTTAAAAGAAAAAAAAGTATTAAAACTTGAAATAAAAGTTACATGAATATCAGTAGTTTAATTATGAATTGGGACCCTCAAAACACACACCCCTTACCTCAAATGATAGATACCAAGTTAATGGGAAGAGTAAAAGATTATAAGGAAAGGAGGAAATTTTAAGTCACTAACTGAAATAGAAAAGCATATTCTACCTAATTTTCTACACAATATTCTACCTGCTTGCAGATGATGTTAAAATGAAGCCATTAAGCTGGGCCTTATCTAAGATGACTGCAGGCTTATAAAAAGGGGAAAAGAGGACACAGAAATAGCCATATGCATGGACACATAGTCAGAGGAAAGATGATGTGAATTCACAGGGAGAATGACACACTCACACTAAGGAATGTTTGAGGCTACCAAAAGCTAGAAGAGAGGCAAAGAAGGGAGTCTCCCTGACAGCCTTTACAAGGATCAACCTTGCAGAAACAAGGTTGATTTGTGACTTCCAGCTCTAGAACCATGGGGAAAAATTCTATTGATTGAGGTGCCATAATTAGTACTTCCTTACAGCAGCCCTAATGAACTAACATTCCTGCTTTATAAGATTATCAGCTTCAGTGGCTGAAGTTTATACATATGCCAAATATCTATATATTTATATTCTTTAATAATATTTAATTAATTAATACTACTTAATAATTCAAAGAATTGTAGAGTTGCAAATAATTTGTCCTTATATGAATTCTCTTGCTATAAAATTGGTTTAAAGTATTATTCTATTACCATCAAGATATTTGAAAAATTGTATTAAGCTCTAAAATTTGGAGGTATTATTATTTATTTTATTTATAGGGAACATAAAATTATATTTTAATATTTTAATTCACATAAATGTGGGTAATTTACAATCTTTACATGCCTTAAAATATAATAGATTTTCTAATCATCAAACCAAATATTTAATACAAGGAATACAGGTAATATTACAGTTTCAAAATTTATGGAGCTAGTTTTATGGGAGTGATTTATAAATATTTACTTATATCCATAATAAACAAATATTCCAAAATGGAAGTGGTCTGGTAAAATTATCAATTGCCATTATATTTTGATTTAACTTTAATGACACATTCTGTTTGAATCTAGGATGATCTAAAAGGAACTATTTACTAACACTTTATATTGAAAACATTTATTTATGTAGAAGCAATTTCATCTTACATCTTATTGAGTAAAAATATGATTGAATGCACATAAGAAACTAGTAGTAAAGTTTAATAAATGATCCCTGAGATGAAACTATTGTGTTAACTTGTGCTATCCTCTGGATTATATACGCTACAAAAATAAAAATAAAAAAAGAAGAAAAAAGAAATTCCTATTTGTAGATTCTTTCTACATACTGTAATATTGAATATAGGAACGAACGTTTGTTTCACTTAATATCAGGGTCATCAAAGGAATGTAATTAACTACAAGGATGAGAACAAAGAAACATATATTTTTCTTATCAAGCACAACATAACTGTTGATATTTGAGGTCAGGTTAATTATCTATTAGAATAAATGTTTGCCTTTAAAATAATTCAGTTAATTTCATTAGTATTCATTTGATTTTTCTAAGATACTCTAAACATTACAGAAAAAAAAAACTCAGTAAACAAGTTTCCTATTATGAAGACATGAAAATGTAGATTGAATTTAGATGCAAATCTGTTTCCAAAGTAGTAAGTGTTACTAGCACTAAATAAACACTATTGTTTTCTCTTAACATCTTTCTGTATATTTAATTTTAAATCAGTCCTGGTAATCTTGTAACTTTTAATACTTGTCGTGATTTATATTTCTGTTTACTATTTCAATCTTAATTTTGTGGGGTTTGTTTAGTGTTACTAGTAAAATAGATAAGAAATTTTTGTGTATAAGAAATTTAAACTCCTGGTACTCAAGATTACTTATCTATAAAAATAAAGTGAAGATTTCAAGATAAAATTCTATATTTTCATTTGGTAGTTTGTTATGAGTTTCCATTCTCTAAGGCAAAGAATAAAATTCAATAAACACAATTGGCAAAGAGCTGTGTGGATTTTTCTTTCTTTCTTTTTATTTTTCCCCAGAAAAGTATTGATTGTACCTGTACCCATGAGTTAATTTTTATCCCAAAAGTTCTTTTTAAAAAAATCTTTAACATCATTATCATATGACTTTGAATAATATTTTAAATAAGCAAGAGGAAAGGAATGTGTCTTTCAGATTTTTAAATTTAATAGACTGAAATTATTGTGTGTTTCTGGTTTTAAATGCTGCTATATTTCCTGCAAAGCATAGTGGTCAAACATTCCACTTAAAATGTGGATTTACATTCATTCAGGATCAAGATTTAGGTCCGGAATCAAACCTTTCATTCATGAACCTGTGACCTTCCTGCGAAGGAACCTGTGACCTAACTACATTGAGCCTTGGGTGCCCTCTCCCTTAAGGAATCATGATGCTGTAACCTACAGAATGACTAAGTTAGGGTTAAAGCATTGTTCAGCGTCTGTAATGACACTTGGCAAATATCACTTCCTTTCTCAATTCTCTCTTCATCTATCTTTAGAATGGTAGGAACTGGTGCCAGGATGCCTGGACTTTTATTATAGATCTGTGGACTAGAAACTCTTGCCCTTCTGCAAGTCAGTTAAACACCCCCATCAGTATTCTTGTTTACAGAAATAGATGTTTGTCATCTTGGGTCTCTTTGCCAAACATTTCATCTCTATTTTTACTATTCTGGCTTACACTCTGGTATTTACATAAAGTACCTTGAAACTAGCAGATTTCTCAATACAGTCCCCCATCACCAACAACATCATATAGCAACTTAGAACTTGAATCAGACAATTTTAATATGTACAAATAAGTGTTGTTTTGTAGCCCCAGTTTTTGTTAGGAGATTCTATCATTTGCTGGTTTCTTTGCTACTTATTTTGCATATGTATGTCTTACTCTTCACTGGATGCATATTCATAATTTTAATACCTTTTTCATGCTGGTTAGTGTGTTATTCCAATTGAACTCTCAACTCAGCACTGATATTTTTGAAAAACAGTGAGAAATTATTTGCATCATATTTTAATATGATTCATTGAAAAACATCTTTTAAAAATCATTTATTCATTGTAGTCTAATAGAAACATGTCACATTGATATTAGTAATGAAATGCTATCAATAGAACAAGTTTATATATTAGCTATTTTAAATCAGTGCCAATTAATTATTTAAAATATTGTAAAAATATTAAAAAATTAAATATTCCTGTTCAATAATAGTGCTTATGATTATTGGACAAAAATATATAAGCTTAAATCTTGCAGAGTTCTGGAGAGGCTGTATATTTGCCTAAGATTCATATAAGAAATAATTGGTGAATCTGGAATTTTCATATAATTTTGATACTCCAAAAACTGGGCTCCTTCCATAGAGTGTTATTCCTCTAAAAAATCATGTGTTACTGAAATTCAGATTCATCATATGTAGACAAAATTAATCGATCTATTTAGATAGGGACTGATATCACATCTAACTAAGGAAAATACACAGTTCTGTATATTCTAAATGGTTAATACTCCTTTACCATTTAGAATGCATGTGTTTGTGTGCAGAACATGCTTTCCTTCAAGGTTAGAGTCAGAAATTATACACCCCAAATCACAGAAACATATTTTTTTTTGGTAAAAAATTTACTGCAGTTAGAAAACCTAAAAGAATTCAGATATTTGTTTTCCTTTATGCTATAAAAATTTTAACTCATACCAGCATGTCAATATTGATACATTTTCCAACTACTCAAAGTAGGTATGTGGATTATATCTTCTTGAGTCTCGTCTTTTAGATCAAACTCAAGAAGATATAGATAGTGATACAGGAATGTCTTGAAGGTTAATGGATTGACCATGGTTAGAAAATCATTAAAGGGTGTACAGCCATCAGGGTACCTGTCATCTTAACTTCTTTATAAAGCAATTTAGAAAGCCATAAACACAATGCCCAGACAGCAATTTTAAGATAATAGAATTTTTATAAATGCTATCTAATCAATGTGAAATTTCATTTTAAGTACCTTGAAAAGAGAAGAAATGCATGTCTAGGTTAACTTATAAAAAGCCACTTGTCAACAGTGTTTTTATTATTTTTTGAAGTTATATAAATGAGATCTCTGCTCTTCTAAGTGCTAGTACAGTAAGTAAGCTGGCTTAAAATGTATACATGTCTACAATTTTTTAAAAGTAAATAGACCACATGTATAATATTGGAGAAATATTTTTAAATATGCATTTATAATATTTTGCTTCAGTGATAACTTGATTTCCTTTTAAATTACTTGCTTTGCATTTGAATATTTGTTTAAAAAATAATTTCAGTTTTGCCTAGAAATTAGCAACGATAATTTTCCTTTTTAATTGTAATTAAATAATCATAAACAAAATCTTCTAAAGCTGCATTCATTGTAAATTATTTCTAAAATTATGATGATTTTATGATTATTGATCACATTGGTTTGTAAATCATAGTGACTACTATCCAGAGCAGGATACAGAGGGGCAGAACACTGGTCTGCTTATCTCTCTGCATATTCTTGCATAGGTGGGGGTATGCAGTGCTTACCAACATAAAATTATTTTTGTTCCCAATCTGTTTATTTCACCAATGCTTCTACTTCATGTATAAAACTTAATTAGGTATTACAAAATAATATGAAAATGCAGTAAAATATGAGTGCAAGTAAAAAATATTTAATGAGATTCAGTTGAGTGATGGACTTGCTAAAAATTCTCTTGAGATTGGCATGAGCAGTTGTAGAAAAATGAAGGAATATTTTAAAAATCCCTAAGAATCCTGTATTCAGATTCCTAAAGGCAAAGCTAAAATTCATGAAACAAAATTAAATTCATAGTCAATATATACGTTTGCAGTTTTTGTTTGTTTGTTTGTTTGTTTTTAAGAAAGAAGGGATAAAGATCCAGTCAACACTCCAAGAAGGACCTTGGCCTGTCATCAAAGGCTAGGTGCAGGATGAACATTCCAAGGTAAAACAAAAGTTTTTAAAAAGTATTCATTTACTTATCCTCTCCATTATGACCACTCTAGGTGCACAATAACATTATATTAATAAACATATTATACACATCTGTTTAAACCAAATTTAAATTAAGCTCATTTTTCTTCAACTAATTTATCAAATACATTTATTGTTATATTCTTGATCATATTGTGTGTATAATTCATATTCTGAAAATGAATTTTAGATATGGTCTTTTAATAATTTCTTAGTTACTCTAGGAATTTATGATAATCCTCTTTGTGCCATAATACAATTATCTAAATTATTATGACATCAGGTGGAATTGACACCATAAAAAGTTTGAACTCAATTGCATTTTTCACAGTACAATAACACAAGCATTTACAGACACCTACACGCACATGCATAGGTACCAGATCCAAAAATAGTCTTCTTGAAACTTTTAGGCTGAAAATTACAACATAACTGAACTTAATATAACCTTCTCATGTGTGTTTAATTTTTTTGTTCCAAATTTATCATTGCATTTCTCTTAAAGACGAAGAGAAGAAAAGCTTTAGATCAGAACTAATGTATCTGAAACCTTCATTTTGTATGAATATAGCAATGTTAATGTTGTAGTAATTTAATTTGAAAAGCAAATCCCCAATAGATTATTTAAATACGTTATCTAGGAATATAGAGACATAATTGCTTTCAGTGATATAATATGCATAGAATTCTTTCCAATATTGAAAAGAACAATTTCTATAATTTTTATATGCAAATGCTTTTGAAAATTAGCTCACCTGATACATGGCAATGTCTTGAATGCATCTAATTAGATGATCTTTTGAAAATTCTATTTAAATAAAGGCAGATGATTCATAGGATAACTAACCAAATTAAATTGCTTTTTAACATCTTCTTTAATACCACTAAAATTTTTTGATAATGCAGATACAGTTTTCATTTTTTTTTCTTTCTTATTATTTCTTTGGCTAAGAATGAGCACATGTGTTTAAGAGTTTGGACTCAAAATTTCAATCCCTAGATATCTTTGGCAAATAATTTTGGAGGATTAACTATGATAAAGGGAGTTTAGAAGCTGATGTCAGCATTTTTAAACACATGCTGTCACCAAGGAACATTCATTTTTATATTACATCATCTTGGAGTTCTATGAAATTAGCCCAACTCAGAAAGCAACAGAAAAAAATTCACAGATATTTAGATGCTGATTCAGTGTTTTTTCACTTTGTAATTAATGACCATTCTATTTATTGGTAATTTAGAAAGTTTCTTTTCATTGAAGAAGGACAGAGATTAATGAGATCTTGTCAGTTTAGAATGAAATTAATCAATCAACTAATTTTGTAGCCTTTTAATTTAATGTACATTTTATTTCCTAGATGACCTGAATATTTTTATTTACATAATTTCCTTGTACTGTGAATTTAAAGACAATACTTTATTCCTATATCTATATTATCACTTTTTTAGGAGCTTACTATTTTACAAAGTATTTTTGGATAAGCTTTCATTTTCTTTCTTTTTTTTTAGACCTTACTTTCATCCATGGTTTACTGCTATAAAATAAAATTGTACTGTTATAATTTCCCATTTTGATTAATGATATTCCAAAATCTCTGTGGCTTTCCAAATGAACCCAGGGGCCACTATAAATGAGCAATAGTATATAATATTTTATAACATAAGAAACTTCTCCAAATACAAACTCAAGAGAAAACGGAAGTTATTCAATTCAAGAAAATATGATTAATTTAAATGTAATTGTTTGGAAGCACTATTGTACCCAATATCATTCAACAAAAAGAATAAAATAGGAGCAAAATTAGCATATCAAAAATAAATATGTTGGGTGTGATAGCACATGCCTATAATCCCATTGACTCCAGAGGTTGAGGCAGGGATATCACAATTTCAAAGCCAGTCTCAGCAACTAAGAGAGGCTCTAAGTAACTTGGTAAGACCCTGTCTCAAAATAAATAAATTAATAATAGTAATAATAATAATAATAATAATGGGCTAGATATATAGCTCAGTGAATAAGCACCTCTGCGTTCAATTCCCAGTACCAATAAATAAATAAATTAATAAGATACATATGTGCACAATAACTACACAGTGACAGAAGAAAGACTTTATTATTTTTAGGACTGAGTAGATTTTTTTTTCATTTACATGTGAATTATGTTAGGAAATCTCTGGTTATTAAAATTCTTACATTTTTCTCACCAGCTTTTATGGAAAACGTTCTGAGTTAAAACTTTGTTTTTCCCTTACTTATTTTGTGAGAAAAACAAAGCATTGATAGGGCAATGGTATTATTTCATGAAATATTTTATCATTGTAAATGAAAGGGCTTAATATCATTAGCTTTTTTTAAATTTTCCTATGAAAAAAGGTGTTTAAAAGATACTTTGGCTACAGCTCACAGTACCCAGTTCCTCATTAGCCCATATGGATTGGGCCCCAACTACTCCATAAGACTTTTGCAATAGAAATCATACAGGTACTGGGAAACTTGCTCTGTTTCATTCAAATGTAAGTATCCTTATTCTGCATCCATCATGATCAACTGCTGCATTTGCTTATAGAAACTTAAGGCAGATGTCACAGGTATCAGATTTCAAACTGTCCCACATGCCCTGTAAAAACTTGTAACAATAATGATACCACACATAATATACTGTCTGTATATTTATTTGTAAATAAACCAACACATTATTTCTTTTCTTTTTCCAATTTCCAGAAGGACTATTGTCAAGAAACAACTTCAACTTTTAAATTTTCATTTTAAAGAAGAGCATTATATGGTTGCAAGAGTAGTCATTAGTATTTAGAAGGAAATCTGTTGATACACATTTAGAAAAATTCAAATGTTGATGTATTAACACTGGAAAATCAACTTGACCTAATCCAGTCTTTCAGTCACACACTTCTGATCAGGTGAATCACTCTCTTACATGTACCCAGTGGGTTCTCTTTTCTTTTTGGAAATACTATGAAAAGTTTACTCCATCTACCTCTGAGCTACCACTTCAGTCTCACCACCAAGCCCTAACCTCTTCCTTGTTTCTGAAACTCAGCTCTTCTGGATCCCATTTGTTTGGACATGAGACACCACCTCTGACTGCTGGGACTTTAGGCATGCTAATTGATTTGCTTGCAATTTCAGTTTCTATGATGTTTTCTTTCCTCTCATTCCATATCTCTAGGAACTAAAAGAAAGTTGTGTGTGATTCAAAGCCCATATATTTATATCAGTGTTTCTCCGTTGTTGTTCTTTTTCCAATTATACCACCGATGACTCTTTTTAGAGACTATTTTTTCTAATTGCTCCTGCCCTATGAAATTTTATTATCACACATATATTTCATAACTGCTCATATATTGGGCCCTTTGGAGGGTTCATCACTAAATAACATCTAAGATACTTGTGTCCTTGATAATGAGTTTTCATCCCTTGGGGCAATATTGGCTCCTTTGAGAATGCATGATCTATCTTTGTGTCTATATTTCTATCTACATTTATCTATCTATTTATCTATCTGACCATCTATCATCTATCACCACCCTTTTATCTACTGATAAAAGAAGGAAAGAAAGTGACAGAGAGAAAGAGCATGCTCAGTTGAGCTTCCTTTGATATATTGCTTCAGCTGTTCTTTGCAGAATATTTTCCTCTTTCCAGTTCAGTCTCAGAGTTTGGATCTGCCCAAAGGCTTTGCACAAAAAGAGCATCCTACTTTCTGATTGTTGTGTTGGTCTCCTGGCTATCGTGTACTTTATTGCAAGTTAACAAAACATTAATTTGTATGGAAATATTAAAGCCAGAATCTATTGTAACTTTAGATTTTCTTTTTTTATATTTACTATAGTTGTAATTTTATTCATGTCAGATTCCAAATGAAATGTTTTATGTGTTCCTAACTGGAATTAATTTTCTTTATCTAATTACTTTCAAAGCTGTAACAGAGTTGAAGCTTTGAAAGCTACTGGTGGCACCAGGATCCATTCAGTTTCCACAGGCAGCTTGAAAAATAACTCTGTATGGACAAACATCTCAGGTGCAGAGAAAACCGCGGTCTTACACGAGCAGCAGCAGAGAGAATCAGATTGCAGTCCTATTTCTTGCTTTCTCTGGGTTTTATTAGTCTACAGAGTGGTTAGAAACAAATGTGGAGGTTTGCTGGGAACATTTTATAGTGCCTCTAGGGACCACTGCCTTGTTAAATCTACTTGCAGTGGCAGTTGTCATTTAAATACGATGTTACAACCTGTTATGACACAAGGTGGGTAGCTTATAAAGCCCACAATCAAGGAAGCTTCAATGATGATAGAAAGTCTAAAAGACACTTCCCATTTGTCTTTTTTTTTTTCCCTTTTTGCCTAGCAGGCACTCACAAACTATCTGCCTAACACCAGTTTAGTTCAGACACACTGTCAATTTACATGGCTTAGCTGACAAGTCATGCTTGTCACCATTCATTAGTTGTTACTCTCGATGGAGCTATCCAATACCACATTGGCTTCAAAAACAAACAGGCATTAGTTACAGAAAAATTGAGAGAAATTTCCAAATGTCCCCAATGTCCTTCTTCCACATGAAACACTAAACCACAGGGATCATATTATCTCATTTTGCTCCTGCAGCAGCCTCTGCTCCAGCTCAGTGGATGAATTCACAGCCCAGATCTCAATGGTAACAGCTGGCAGTCACTCCATTGGCCAGCATTCTGTAATAGCGATTCACTTCATTTATACTCACACTAACCATGTGGTATAGGTGTTATTGCTGTTTTTATAGATGAGGAAACAGGATAGGAAGAGAAGTTTCTCAAGTGAGAATATAAAATTTGAGAATATGCGTATAGAACCGACCAGCATAATCTTTACCTTAAACTGAATCTCCTTGCTCAACACCTAAAAAGAAGCCACTATCAGGATGTGGGGGAAAAGGTACACTCATACACTGCTGGTGGGACTGCAAATTGGTGCAGCCAATATGGAAAGCAGTATGGAGATTTTTGGAAAATTGGGAATGGAACCACCATTTGACCTAGCTATCCCTTTCCTCAGTCTATACCCAAAGGACTTAAAAACAGCATATTACAGGGACACAGCCACATCAATGTTTATAGCAGCACAATTCACAATAGTTAAACTGTGGAACCGACGTACATGCCATTCAATAAATGAATGGATTTGAAAAATGTGGCATACATACACAATGGAATATTACTCAGCAATAAAATAGAATAAAATCATGGCATTTTCAGGTAAATGGATGGAGTTATAGAAGATAATGCTCAGTGAAATTAGTCAATCCAAACAAACCAAATGCCGAATGTTTTCTTTGATATAAGGAGGCTGATTCATAGTGGGAGAGGGAGTGGGAGTATGGGAGTAATAGACAAACTCTAGATAGGGCAGAGAAGTTGGAGCAGAAGGGGGGGGGCGGCGGGTAATTAATGATGTTTGAATGTGATGATCAGCACTATCCAAAGTACATGTATGAAGACACAGATTGCTGTGAATATACTATGTATACAACCAGAGAAATTAAAAATTGTGCTCTATATATGTAATAAGAATTGTAATGCATTCTGTTGTCATATATAAATTAAAAAAAATAAAAAAGAGAGAAGCCAGTATCTTTCTTTCTCCTTGCCATCTATCCATGTTTTAGCCATCTTTTAAATTCAAATTCAAGCCCTTTTTTTATCCAAAGGTTCTCATAAAGGAATATATTTATAGTGATAGTTTAAATGTAGAAAGTCACATGATTCATTTATAAAATAATAACTCACTAACATTGTTTTGTGAATTGCTATTGAACTTTTCAAGATCCTTTTCCTTATCACCCCCAAACAGATCATAAGCTCTAAAGGGAAGGACTGTTTCTTATACTTTCATATGTTTTTAAATAATGACTAGTACAATGCTTTGCATATTGTTTGAAATGAGAAAAAAAAAAAAAAACTTAAAAACCCTTTGATTTGGCCACAGCTGGAAAATGCCTGGAGTTATCAAACACTCCAAGAAAATAAATGATGGTTTAGTCTGGTATTTTTCTAGACTCCTACAGGCTAGCCAATTAAGAGCACTGTGTTTTAATTACAACTGTGCCCCTTGGTTGTTGTGGAAAATTGGTCATGTCTGTTTTAACCTTCTTGTTGCTGTAAGCTTACTTATCAATATATGAACAAAACATTGGAATTCTTTGTGCAAACTGCATAGTCTCTTGGAAAGCTTCTGTTATTCAAACCTGACATGCAGACACACAGCCATAGAAGTTAGGGGAGTGACAGGAGAGTCTCCAGAGCCATCAAATAGAAATTGACTTAGTAAATTCAGTTACTGTTAGCTCCCAGGTACACAAAATTATCACCACATTTGTACCTTGGAAGTTAGCTTACTGTTTTGCTTCTTGTTTTCTACATATCAATTTTTAAAAATATATACATATGCGTATATGGAATTTCAAGATATATCAAGATGCCCAGGAGAAGAGTAATATGAAAAGTACGACTCTTTAGAAAACAATAATAGTAACTCAATAGTATAATAAAAAACAAGACTTCAAAATCTTGCATGGCAGCCTAGAATCAAAAATACACAAGTCATAGGCTTGAAGTTGGAAGATATGATTACAAAGTTGCATCTAAATGGTTCTACCTCTTTCAAGTAATTTAATTATTCAAAACCCTAGCTCCTTATCTGTAAATTTACTGAGACTGCATTGTATGAATATATTAAATAATTGTTTATGTCTGTAATCACTAATCTTACAAGAACTGCTAAATGATTATGATCATTCTTATCACCACATATTGCCATTGTTTCAAAGTAGTTGTAGTGAATTATTATGAAGAAATAATATGCAGTATCACGCATTATTAATCTAAAATGTTTACAAGTAGTCTTTAGTGACTACTAGCTGCTGTCATATATTCTTTCACTATGTATTTTTATCATTAATGTGTGAATTAACAAATTATTTATTACAAAGGGAATTCTTGAAGGCAGAAGTTCACGACTCCTGGTACCAATTTGAAACAGTACCGAAGTTTGTCTAAGAAATCATCCTTTTTTTATAGAGTAGATTAATAGTAGATTATTATTTAGGTTGTATATAAAATATTGACTGGAAGTAAGCCTGATTCTTACTAAACAATGATATAAAAAAGAAAGAAAAGTTTTCTTCTTATTCTTTGTCTAAATTTCCATCTTATGTGACAATAGTTCCTTGAAAAATCATTTCATTGATTATAAACTATATTAGAAAAGTAATTGTTCTACATGTCATATCAAAGAAAAGAAGAAAAGTGTTAATTCTGACCCTTCTATTTATGACAGTTTGATATATATTTTGCTGATTAACAGAGATTTACTTTATTATTTTTAAAATTCAATTCACATTTACTTTTGTGAGACTTGTTGTAGTCTTCTAAATCATTAGCCAAAATTAAATAACTGTGAGATGACTGGTTTATTTAGTACCTAAGGGCATACCATCAATTCAGTAGTATTTTCAATTACAGGGAGAGGTCATTCAACATAGTCAACCCAAAGGTCCAATAACATGTTTATAATTAAAATAACTATTTAACCCTAATTTCTCCTTATGCTAAAAAAAACATAAAACACAATAGATATTTTTGTATCCTCTAGTAAATATGCATTGATATCCTCTACTATTTCTATGTGAAAAAGGACACAAGGTGTTAATGTGACCATTTCTCACTTCTTTCCACTTCACCACATTTGCTAAAAGTGAATAACTGGTGAGGTAAATAATTTGCTCATAAGCAGCAGACACAGGGTTTACACAGAGGGCTCAAGCCTTTATTCTCTTCTTCAAATGCAACATTCCCAGGCAGGGAATAGGAACAGTGAAATGAACATCACTTGGTTTAGAAAAATGTCTTAGCAATACAGATTGTCAAAGTTTTAATTATAACTTCCAAACCTAAATCTGAGGAGGAGACTGAATATAGAAAAATGGAAATTTTATCAAAGACAACTCAGAAGAAAATGTCTAGTTTTCCTAATTTTTCCCAGAAATAAAACGTAGATTTACTGCCTCTCCCTTTAGAGATGGCCCACATTCTCCCTTGAAAGTGTATTTCTTACTTTACTCCCCCCCAAATGTCCCCTCCCTGAGATGACCCATGTTCTCTCTTGAGTATGAGTATCTACTTTCTGAAATAAATCTGTGTCTTTAAAAAAATGTAGATGTATCACATAAAACAAGCTGAGATACAGTATAGACAACTGCAGATAAAGTACAGGTGACCCTGAAACAGGTTTGTTATGGGAGGAGCACCAGTTAGTCTTGCCAGGTAACCTAAGATTAAACAAGCTGGATTCCTTCTGTGGATAAACGGAAAATTATATCTGATTTAAACTCAGAAAGACTAGGAAAGGAAAGGATACAGCCAGAACTCACTTTCTGTTTTGTTTTGTATTATGATAATTTTTTGCCATCTGACATTTGAAAATAAATTATCTGCTCTTAGATACTCTGCTTTGTTGATGTATATTGGGTCATTAAATTTTCTGATTTTTTAAATATTTTTTTCTTTATATTAAGATCTTGTAAAAATACACTTCCTGTGGTTACCTTCCTCCATCATGTCTTGCACATCCTCAGGCTTTTCACCTCTCTATACTCAACCAGCACTCTGAAAAGCTTTTCTCATCTCATGTACAATGGTATAGACTTGAATGTTCAGTGATTTTCTGGATATCCACAACTACATAGTCTATTGACTTCTAGGTCTTTACTGTGTAGTGCTTGCACAATATATTTTGAATGAGTTAGTAGATAAAGTCAATTTTACCTCTTACACTTAATTCTCACCCATGTCTACTGATTCCACATGTTTCCAAAACTAATCAATAAAAGAGGATTCAAAATGCAAAATGCCCTTGACTCTAGGCTGTTTTTTTCTTCTTTTTTTAGTAATTTCTATTTTTTTTTTTTTTGCAGGAAAATTTATTCTCTTAAGAGACTTTAACTTTTCTACTTCCTATTGCAAGTACTAGAGTCTTAAGATGATGAAGCCAAAACTCTCTATTTTCATAGAAAGTTATAGAATTCAGTGCTTATTCTTTTGTGTCTTGGAAACTTGGGCCTTACTTCCCTTTTTTCTCAATGGTCTTTTCTTTACTTGGCTTCTCAATATGTTACCAAAAATCTCAAGATTTTCCTTCAAAAGTGAGCTTCTTTATGAAACCCTAACATTTGCATCTGTATCAGCTACTTTTCTCTTCATATTTTCCTCTCAAACATACCTATAATATTTATAATATTCAGACCTTTTTTAAAACTACCTAAGTCTTTGTTTTATATTCCTGACTCAGTAGATTTTGCCTCTTCATTCATTTTCTGTTATAAGTGCATGAAGCTCAACTCCTTCATCCTTAAACCATTGTTCCACCTCATTGATGAAATCTTAGCTTTGTAATAATTAAACAAACAATATAGAACATGTGATCTTTGTTTATGTAGACCGATCAGTCTCAGCACATTTTTTTTTATTATTTTGATGAATAGGGACTACTTTAGGGATATGTGTGTCAGCAACTTACATAAAATTATTGTCTACTTTTTAAAGAAAGTTTAAGTACAAATGTGTGCAAAGTGTTTGTATCTATTCAACATTAATGTTTCAGCAGAAAGTTCATGTTAGCCTGTAACTATAAGCTGATATATCTGTGTGCATGTGTGGGTGTGCATATATATATGAAGTGTATATATAGAAGTATATATATATATATATATATATATATATATATATATATACACACACACACATATATATGTGTAAATGTCAATGTGTGTGTGTATATACACATATATTGAAGCCAAAAATGTTTATGAGAGCTATCCATTTTTGTAATGTTGTTTGCATCAATTGTTTTACCAATAAAACAACTTCACATAATCTAAAACATTTTGCTCTTAAGGAGACCACCCTCAGAAAGCCATGATACCATGGAAAATTAAGGATCAATAACGACGACAATAAAAAAATAGAGCTATCTTACATTTATATAGCACCCATGTGTTTTCAAAGCATTTTCTCATTAACTCATATTAGCCTCCTAATTGCCCAGCTACTACGTACAGGGATACATCGTAGCACAACCATTGCAGCTGCATACATTTGGCTTTTTTTTTTTCATTCTAATGCTAATGTGCTCCTTTAGAAATATATTAATTATGTAGGGAAATATATTACCCATGAGCTGTATGGGAATAAAATTATGGTCATTTGAAAAGTATGATAAGTTTTCACTGAAGACCAATAGATTCAATAAATAGCTCTTAAGAATAGTAATTATGCTATGCCATGCTCTATATTAAGGAAAGACACATAAGTATCTAGCCACTAGTAAACTTTGCCTTTATTAATTCTGCTAGCCTTTTTAAATGTTGAAGTTTGAGTTAAATTTATAATGTGAGCCCAATCTTCTCAGGGAATCTAACACCCTTAAAGGTTACTAAAAATAAATAAGTAAATAAATAAATAAAACAATAAAAGACTTATACAGCCCTCTAGTGTTCCAATGGTAGAGACAGACCCCCAATACAAAATATTCAAGCATGGCTACACTCATTCTCCCACCTGCTTCTTTTAATGTGAAAGCACTGCTGACAATACTACTGCTAGAAGCACATATTATTTAAACAACTAAAATATGGTGCCGGTAGTAGGAACTGTTCTTGTTCACCTTACTAGGGAGAGTACTGAGTATGTGACAGGTTAGAAACTGCCTTCATGGAGGGAAAATGTTCAGATTCAATCAATTTTTTTCCCAGTAAAAAAGAAAAAATTAATTTGTTGTGTATTCATTTAAACAGTTGACTGAAGAGTTTATTATGCTTGATTGTAGGCCTTCAGCCATAGTTATTGGTACCTTTACCTTCCCTCCTTCTCTCCCCACATTGACAGGGCCCACAGCTACCTTTCAGAAATCATATAAAATCTGACATGGTTAGAAAAATTAACCTCCGAAGGGTGTCTCCTGGTGTTGCCTTTCAAATGAAATTTTCATAGCAACAGCAGTCTGAGAGCACATTCTTTATAATCTGATCACTAAGCAAGATTCACAAGCTGTCCCTGGTCTGCAGATGGAGCTGTTGACAAAACAGTACTAACCACTTGAGAAAAATCAGGGCACAGACTTGAGTTTTATGAATGTTTTTCTTTCTTCTTCCTCTTCTGCTTTTCTTTTTCCTTTTTCTTTTTCTTCTCTTTTCTTTTTTGGCAAAGGCTACACCTCAATATGTATCCTAAGGACGATCTTATCAATTTAAAGAAATCCATCCTTGGAAAAGTAAACACACCTATGAAATTTGATGAGCATTTTCATGGCTATATAATTGAACCACATAAAAGCTACACATATAAAAATACATATAGAGGCCATGAAAAGTGGTTCATGCACATAGATATATCATGTAAGGGGCAACTGTAAAGAAACAAATTCTTTATATTAGCCCATTTTAAATGAACATGACAGACTAAGTTAGCTAACATTTTGTACCTAAACACCTTTTTGATGAAATATAGTGAGTTTTACTGCATCACATAATCCAGCATCACAATATAGCAGGTAGGTAACATATGTTACTTAAGAAAACTTAAGTATGCGATACAAATAATATAGAATTGTCTAATTTTAAAAGTTGGAAGAAAACTTTGTGATGATGCAGGCAGGCTTAACAGATTTTCAGACTGAAAGAGATCAGTCATTTTTTCTTTCAGCAAACACAAATGTGTTTATTGGAATATTTAAATTTGATTTCTATTATGGTAAGAATCATCACAGATATCTGCTTTCAAGAAGCTCACAAATAAGGTATGTAAATGACATTGAAAGGTTAAAACAGAGTGAAAAATTATGGAAACAAAAGGAATGGCTCTAACCATAAGTACCAGTGGTACATCACAGCAAGCAATTTTAAGTTGTGGTTTAAAGGTCATCTAAGGAAAACTTCATCCTTTTTCTAAAGTGGAAACTGAGTTGGCAAAATACTACAGCTGATAGGTGTCAAAATCAGAGTCAGGAATGAGTGTTTCTGATTTTCTTCTTCAAATTTTTTTCTACAAAAAAAAGCACATTTCTATGAGAAGTATATTTCAGTATCTGCTTAGAATGGAACTATAATTCTGGTGGAGAGTCTAACTTGATTCCAGAACACAAGAAATAGTTCTGTCCTCAAAAATTTCACACATTACATGAGGAGTCTTAAGGACCTGGGATTCAGATGTATACACTAAGGTTTTGAATTTTTTCAATATTTTCTTAAGTTTAAAATAATATACTTTGCCTATGTTGAAATCATTTACAAGTTCTGTGTACTTCCATTAACATGTCTAAGAGAACACTAGATTCCTGTTATTATGGAATACTTAAAATATGCTAATAAACACCTGCTCCAGTGTACTGTGAAATACTTATTCTCTTCTATTTTGTGGATGCAGTGTTAAAAGTTAAATTAATATTTTTTACTTTACTTTTTCCTAAATATTTTAATTTTTAAGAGACAAACTGGAGAAAAAAACGTAGATGCTTCTGCATCTGCAAATTACTATCATATCTGTCTTTGTATCTCAGAAGAAAAATAAACTTAATCACTATAATCATCATTGAGAAAATAAACCCACATATTTTCTACTGAATGAAATTAGAATTATTGGCTGGGTGTGGTGGCACACGCCTGTAATCTCAGTGGCTCGGAGGCTGACACAGGAGGATCGTGAGTTCAAAGCCAGCCTTAGCAATGGAGAGGCACTTAGTAACTCAGTGAGACCCTGTCTCTAAATAAAATACAAAATAGGGTTAGGGATGTGGCTCAGTGGTCAAGTGCCCCTGAGTTCAAACCCCGGTACCAAAAAAAAAAAAAAAAAAAAAGAATTACTTACAAGGGAACAAGAATGAGAGAAATAAAACATTATAAGTTTTATATGTACAAAATGTGTTTAACATTAAAAATACTATAATTATTTTATAATTATAAAATACTATATATAATAATGATGTGTTTTCAAATTTCATATTATTACCATACTATTTAAAATTATGGTCACTATCTTTGTTTCTTAACTCCAAATAGCTACCCATTATATCTTAGTTCACTGAAAATATACTATATTTCAAAATAAAAGTAACATCTTCCACTGATGGAAACAGAATGCTGTGTCACTTGCAGAAACATGGGCAATATTTGGTTAACATGGAAAACAAAATTTAAGAAGTCTACCATTATTAGTACAAAACTCTAATAAGTCATTTTGGGTTATGGAGTATTATACTTTAAATTCTATTTGCAACTTTACACATTGGTGTTTAAATCAAAAGTAAGTACAATAGGTAATACTCATGCTATATAAGTTTATTTATGTAAGTTTCCATATGGCATGGAGTGATTCTGTCAAATTTCACCTTTTAAGTTAAAAATGTAAATGAGACATTAACCTTGCAAGAGTCATAAAACTATAGCCTCATTATCAATGTATAACATGTTCAAATTTCAGAGGATAACCATTTCAATGATACTATATATACATTATTGAAAAGTAAAGAAATGATTCCTAATTTTGTTGTATCGGGAGTATTATATTTGGTCTTGAAAAACTTAACATAATTTAGTTTCCTCCATCTATAATGACAGTCAAAATGGAGTCCTGAAATGAAATAATGTCTTCATGTTCACTCTACAGCTACTAATTAGTGTCCAAATAGTAGGAAAAGGTAAAAGAACATAATATTATGAAATTTTACTTGTCCTATAATATATTTGGTTATAATCCCAATCACCAATGTATTTGAGAATGTAAACAGAAACTCATGTTAAGGCACAAGCATCCCCCTAGTTGAATCCATTTAATCTGATTCAATTTAAGATATCACAAGATTTTACAAATACCCTTATTTATGGCAAAACAATATTAACTTAGATATTAGACATGTTTCCATTATATTTAGAAATACCTTTATTGTTTGTTTTAACAAATTCCATTCAGGGTACTATTATTTGGAGATATGCCGACAATACAACTATATATAGCCTCTCATCAAAAGGAGTGAAATTGTACCCAAATCTATCATCAGATAGCTATCAACATTATACTGTATTGTACCAAGTACATTTTGTGATATAAACAGAGAATGAATGTACATTATTTAAGCAGAAATGCCTACAGAGAAGACACTAAATAGGAAACAATAAAATATTTGGTGGGATGAACAACTCATGTTAGAAAATTCAAAAAACTCAAGCTGTCTGTGATGGACTGATTTAAGGTTTATAGGAGATTCATGGTAATATACTATTGAAGGTGCTCTTATCCATATGGCAGGAGGCATGGATTTTAATCCAGGTTCTGTTGCTAACCATATCATCTTGTCAAAATGCAATATTGGAACATAATAATTTCCTCATCTATAATGGGAATGACAACATTTTTCTGCTTATAAGACAGAAATGTATTATTATATTTATTTTCATTGCTTTTGAATAGTTTCAAGATTGTCAATACCCATTCAAATAGCCATTAGTTATAAATTATTTCTTAGATTTTACTGTTATTAAACTTTTTACATTATTATTATACTAAAATAATTTAAATTTCAGAAATTTTTACAGAAATCAGAGAATAATAGAAAGTAAAAGGATTTGTAAGCAGCTGTAAATTCAGGATTTCATCAAATCTATTATTTTTCATTAAAAATGTCAGGATGTTTGCTTAGATTCCTTTCTACATACAGTTTTCCAATTGTTTATATATCCGAATATCTTAGAATTTGCCCAGCTATTTTCCTATTAGGAAATAAAAGTGTTTTATAAGGCTTTATGTTTTTCCCAATTACATATCAATGGGCCAAAATGGGTCCTCAACAGAAATAGGTAATATGTCTACATGATAAAAGACAAATTTTATGAGGTGGGTCTAGTTAATTAATCTTAATAACAGTAATGGGAAGTGGAAGTGGTAGTTAGGAAATTGAGCTTTCATCTTAAGACATGTTTTCTTGCCAAATGGCAGTGTTCCTCTTATCACTTTCCAGAGTCAGTAGCACACATTGACATATCTCTAGCCACACATTACCTCACAAGAAGGTTCAAATTCACAGGAAATTAAAAAGAAATGAAAGTTGATTTTGTAGGTGGCATTTGGCAGTCCTGCTGGGTTAAAGTATAGGTTATTCCCATAGGAATATCACAACTGAAAAACTAGTTAATGTCCTGTTGTTTTTAAAATGCTCTTATATCATCACTTGAAAGTATTCTATAAATGTAAAAAGTCATCTATGGGTGACATTGTACCTCAAAGCTGAAAGGATCTCATCTGAATTTCTGTAATGGATGTCTGTAATAAAATCTTGTATATAATGTGATTTCAAGAAATGCATTATCCAAAGCATAAACACCTTGTTAATGGTGGCTGTTCACAGTATTGGCCTAAGGCACTGTCAGATAATCAACCTAAACTAAAATATCAGAGAACAACTGAGTGTGTTGGAGGCAAGTTAATTTATAAGGTCAGTTAAAGGAAAAACATTATCACACAACTGAAGTCGCATTTACTCCTCAAGAGAGTATTTTGGCTTATATTGATTGCATCAGGGACACCCTCAGGTAATGTCAGGCATTAATTTGTAGTTACTCTCACACAAATGCACTGGTAGGTTAAAAATATGGCCCATATAGAAACATAAATCATTGTAAAATTTTATGATTGCTACATGTTAAAGAATGGTTCTAAACAAATATTTTTTGAGATATTTGAATGAAAGTTAAATAACCAAATTGGAAATAAAAACTACATAATAAATTATAGAAGGTTGTCTATCTTATCAGTTATTTGTCATATATCATTGCGTATCCAACACTTTATACCACGTCATTCACGTTATTGGTGGTCAATTAATATTTACTGAAATAAATATTTGAGCATTTCATAAAGATTACATGTTCATCATTTATATAAATATTTTATCACAAATTGAGTTATATTGAATCCTTTTTAAATCTGACAAGAAAAATGTTGATTTTTTCTAAATCTGAGAATTAGCAACTAATTAGAGTTATAATTAGTATATAACTCTTTTTAATATAGCTTCTTACAGAAACACATTCAAAGAGAGCTGGTTCTAATGTCCAACTACCATACCTCAAGACAGGTTATTTATTTATTTATTTATTTATTTATTTATTTTGGTACTGAGGGTTGAATCCAGGTGTGCTTAATCACTGAGCCACGTACCTAGCCCTTTTCTATATTTTATTTAGAGACAGGGTTTTGCTGAGTTGCTAAGTGCCTCACTAAGTTGCTGAGGTTGGCTTTGAACTCCCAATCCTCCTGCCTCAGCCTACTGAGCAGCTGAGATTACAGGCGTGCACCACCACCATGCCCAGGAAGACAGATTATTTTAAAAAGCTCAAAAATATTGATTCCTATAACTTGACTATATTTTAGGCCAATATAAACATCATCATATTTCCTCTTTCAATAATGATTTTTAGGTACACTAACTAGTTTTGGATATTGTGTTGGCTATTATACTCTGCTTTTACAATCCACATTGTTCTAGTTTCTTCTTTAGAATACACACACTGCATTGTGCAAATGCATATTCTTTTTGACCCCTCCTAGATTCTGTAAGATAGAAGGTGGTGTCTGCTTCTGGTGCATGTAGGAGGGCCCTATGGAAACAGAACCCATGCCTTGGAGGAAAAATGCCCCTATCAGCTCCTGATAGCATCATCCAAGGGATGATACTTCATGAAGATTGTGATTGTTGGTTCTAGTTGTGGTTCTTTCTGGAGTGTAACCTTTTTTTTTTTTTTACATTTCCAGACCCATAATATTTCATAATATATGCTATTTACACCACTGTTTAGGATTCTAACTCCATGGGCCTCTCATCTGAACTGCTGGGGTCTGGATTTTATCTTTATTAAACATGAGTTAGAAGTTTTTTTTTTTTGTTTTTTTTTTTTTTTTTTTTTTTTTTTTTAATTGTTGGCTGTTCAAAACATTACATAGTTCTTGATATATCATATTTCACAATTTGATTCAAGTGGGTTATGAGCTCCCATTTTTACCCCATATACAGATTGCAGAATCACATCAGTTACACATCCATTGATTTACATATTGCCATACTAGTGTCTGTTGTATTCTGCTGTCTTTCCTATCCTCTACTATCCCCCCTCCCCTCCCCTCCCCTCCCCTCCCCTCCCCTCTTCTCTCTCTGCCCCCTTTACTGACATTCGTTTGTCCCCCTTGTATTATTTTTCCCCTTCCCCTCACTTCCTCTTGTATGTACTTTTGTATACCTCTGAGGGTCTCCTTCCATTTCCATGCATTTTCCCTTCTCTCTCCCTTTCCCTCCCACCTCTCATCCCTGTTTAATGTTAATCTTCTTCTCATGCTCTTCGACCCTACTCTGTTCTTAGCTACTCTCCTTATATCAAAGAAGACATTTGGCATTTGTTTTTTAGGGATTGGCTAGCTTCACTTAGCATAATCTGCTCTAATGCCATCCATTTCCCTGTAAATTCTATGATTTTGTCATTTTTTAATGCAGAGTAATACTCCATTGTGTATAAATGCCACATTTTTTTTATCCATTCATCCATTGAAGGGCATCTAGGTTGGTTCCACAGTCTAGCTATTGTGAATTGTGCTGCTATGAACATCGATGTAGCAGTGTCCCTGTAGCATGCTCTTTTTAGGTCTTTAGGGAATAGACCGAGAAGGGGAATAGCTGGGTCAAATGGTGGCTCCATTCCCAGCTTTCCAAGAAATCTCCATACTGCTTTCCAAATTGGCTGCACCAATTTGCAGTCCCACCAGCAATGTACAAGTGTACCCTTTTCCCCACATCCTCGCCAGCACCTGTTGTTGTTTGACTTCATAATGGCTGCCAATCTAACTGGAGTGAGATGGTATCTTAGGGTGGTTTTGATTTGCATTTCTCTGACTGCTAGAGATGGTGAGCATTTTTTCATGTACTTGTTGATTGACTGTATGTCCTCCTCTGAGAAGTGTCTGTTCAGGTCCTTGGCCCATTTGTTGATTGGGTTGTTTGTTCTCTTATTGTCTAATTTTTTGAGCTCTTTGTATACTCTGGATATTAGGGCTCTATCTGAAGTGTGAGGAGTAAAGATTTGTTCCCAGGTTGTAGGCTCTCTATTTACCTCTCTTATTGTATCTTTTGCTGAGAAAAAACTTTTTAGTTTGAGTAAGTCCCATTTGTTGATTCTAGTTATTAACTTTTGTGCTATGGGTGTCCTATTGAGGAATTTGGAGCCCGACCCCACCGACTGTAGATCGTAGCCAACTTTTTCTTCTATCAGACGGCGCGTCTCTGATTTGATATCAAGCTCCTTGATCCATTTTGAATTAACTTTTGTGCATGGCGAGAGAAAGGGATTCAGTTTCATTTTGTTGCATATGGATTTCCAGTTTTCCCAGCACCATTTGTTGAAGATGCTATCCTTCCTCCATTGCATGCTTTTAGACCCTTTATCAAATATAAGATAGTTGTAGTTTTGTGGATTGGTTTCTGTGTCCTCTATTCTGTACCATTGGTCCACCCGCCTGTTTTGGTACCAGTACCATGCTGTTTTTGTTACTATTGCTCTGTAATATAGTTTGAAGTCTGGTATCGCTATACCGCCTGATTCACACTTCCTGCTTAGCATTGTTTTTGCTATTCTGGGTCTTTTATTTTTCCATATGAATTTCATGATTGCTTTCTCTATTTCTACAAGAAATGCCGTTGGGATTTTGATTGGCATTGCATTAAACCTATAGAGAACTTTTGGTAATATCGCCATTTTGATGATGTTAGTTCTGCCTATCCATGAACAGGGTATATTTTTCCATCTTCTAAGATCTTCTTCTATTTCTCTCTTTAGGGTTCTGTAGTTTTCATTGTATAAGTCTTTCACCTCTTTTGTTAGGTTGATTCCTAAGTATTTTATTTTTTTTGAAGATATTGTGAATGGAGTGGTTGTCCTCATTTCCATTTCAGAGGATTTGTCGCTGATATACAGGAATGCCTTTGATTTATGCGTGTTGATTTTATATCCTGCCACTTTGCTGAATTCATTTATTAGCTCTAATAGTTTCTTTGTAGACCCTTTTGGGTCTGCTAGGTATAGAATCATGTCATCTGCAAATAGTGATAATTTAAGTTCTTCTTTTCCTATTTTGATGCCTTTAATTTCTTTCGTCTGTCTAATTGCTCTGGCCAGTGTTTCGAGAACTATGTTGAACAGAAGTGGTGAGAGAGGGCATCCCTGTCTTGTTCCAGATTTTAGAGGGAATGCCTTCAATTTTTCTCCATTCAGAATGATGCTAGCCTGAGGCTTAGCATAGATTGCTTTTACAATATTGAGGTATGTTCCTGTTATCCCTAGTTTTTCTAGAGTTTTGAACATAAAGGGATGCTGTACTTTGTCGAATGCTTTTTCCGCATCTATCGAGATGATCATATGGTTCTTATTTTTAAGTCTATTGATGTGGTGAATAACATTTATTGATTTCCTTATATTGAACCAGCCTTGCATCCCAGGGATGAATCCTACTTGATCATGGTGCACAATTTTTTTGATGTGCCTTTGTATCCGAGTGGCCAGAATTTTATTGAGGATTTTTGCATCTAGGTTCCTTAGAGATATTGGTCTGTAGTTTTCTTTCTTTGAAGTGTCTTTGTCTGGTTTAGGTATCAGGGTGATGTTGGCCTCATTGAATGAATTTGGAAGTTCTCCCTCTTTTTCTATTTCCCGAAGTAGCTTGAAAAGTATTGGTATTAGTTCCTCTTTAAAGGTTTTGTAAAACTCTGCTGTATACCCATCCGGTCCTGGGCTTTTCTTAGTTGGTAGTCTTTTGATGGTTTCTTCTATTTCCTCAATTGATATTGGTCTGTTTAGGTTGTCCATATCCTCCTGACTCAATCTGGGCAGATCATATGACTTAAGAAATTTATCTATGCCTTCACTATCTTCTAATTTATTGGAGTATAAGGATTCAAAATAATTTTTGATTATCTTCTGTATTTCTGAAGTGTCTGTTGTGATATTGCCTCTTTCATCCCGTATGTTAGTGATTTGAGTTCTCTCTCTTCTTCTCTTCGCTAGCATGGCTAAGGGTCTGTCGATTTTGTTTATTTTTTCAAAGAACCAACTTTTAGTTTTGTCAATTTTTTCAATTGTTTCTTTTGTTTCGATTTCATTGATTTCAGCTCTGATTTTAATTATTTCTTGCCTTCTACTTCTTTTGCTGTTGTTTTGCTCTTCTTTTTCTAGGATTTTGAGATGAAGTATGAGATCATTTATTTGTTGGTTTTTTCTTTTTTTAAGGAATGAACTCCAAGCAATGAATTTTCCTCTTAGAACTGCTTTCAATGTGTCCCATAGATTCCGATATGTTGTGTCTGTGTTTTCATTAATCTCTAAGAATTTTTTAATTTCCTCCTTGATGTCTTCTATAACCCATTGATCATTCAGTAACCTATTGTTCATTCTCCAAGTGATATATTCTTTTTCCTTCCTTCTTTTATCGTTGATTTTCAGTTTCATTCCATTATGATCAGATAGGATGCATGGTATTATCTCTACTCCTTTGTATTGTCTAAGAGTTTCCCTATGACATAATATATGATCTATTTTTGAGAAGGATCCATGTGCTGCTGAGAAAAAAGTGTAACTGTTTGATGTTGGGTGGTATATTCTATATATGTCAATTAAGTCTAGTTTGTTAATTGTGTTATTGAGTTCTATAGTTTCCTTATTCAACTTTTGTTTGTAAGATCTGTCCAGTGGTGAGAGAGGTGTGTTGAAGTCTCCCATGATTATTGTATGGTGGTCTATTAGACTCTTGAACTTGAGAAGAGTTTGTTTGATGAACATAGCTGCACCATTGTTTGGGGCATATATATTTATGATTGTTATGTCTTGTTGGTGTATGGTTCCCTTGAGCAGTATGTAGTGTCCCTCTTTATCCCTTTTGATTAACTTTGGCTTGAAATCTATTTTATTTGATATGAGTATGGATACTCCTGCTTGTTTCCGAAGTCCATATGAGTGATATGATTTTTCCCAACCTTTCACCTTCAGCCTATGTATGTCTTTTCCTATCAAATGCGTCTCCTGTAGGCAGCATATTGTTGGGTCTTGTTTTGTGATCCATTCTACTAGCCTGTGTCTCTTGATTGGTGAGTTTAAGCCATTAACATTTAGGGTTATTATTGAGATATGGGTTGTTCTTCCAGCCATATTTGTTTATTTATGTTACTAAACATGGTTTGTTTTCCACTTTGATTATTTTCCCCCCTTTAGTGTCCTACCTCCCACTGTTGGTTTTCATTGTTATTTTCCATTTCCTCTTCCTGTAATGTTTTGCCAAGGATGTTTTGAAGAGATGGTTTTCTAGCTGCAAATTCTTTTAACTTTTGTTTATCGTGGAAGGTTTTAATTTCATCTTCCATCCTGAAGCTTAATTTCGCTGGAAACACAATTCTTGGTTGGAACCCATTTTCTTTCAGTGTTTGAAATATGTTATTCCAGGATCTTCTAGCTTTCAGAGTCTGTGTTGAAAGATCAGCTGTTATCCTGATTGGCTTACCCCTAAATGTGATCTGCTTCCTTTCTCTTGTAGCTTTTAAAATTCTCTCCTTGTTCTGTATGTTGGGCATCTTCATTATAATGTGTCTAGGTGTGGGTCTCTTATGATTTTGCACATTCGGCGTCCTGTAGGCTTCTAGGATTTGGGGTTCTGTCTCATTCTTCAAGTCTGGGAAGTTTTCTCGAATTATTTCATTGAATAGATTGCTCATTCCTTTGGTTTGAAACTCTGTTCCTTCCTGTATCCCAATGACTCTTAAATTTGGTCTCTTGATGTTATCCCATATTTCTTGGATGTTCTGCTCATGGTTTCTTAACAGTCTTGCTGAGCTGTCTATGTTCTTTTCAAGTTGAAATACTTTATCTTCATTGTCTGATGTTCTGTCTTCTAAGTGTTCTACTCTGCTGGTAGTATTCTCAATTGAGTTTTTAAGTTGGCTTATTGCTTCCTGCATTTCTAGGATTTCTGTTTGTTTGTTTTTTATAACCTCTATTTCCCTGTATAGTTGATCTTTTGCTTCTTGGATTTGTTTATGTAATTCATTGTTGAAGTGATCTTTCATTGTCTGATTTTGCTGTCTGATGTCTTCCTTGAGACTCCAGATCATCTGAAGCATGTATATCCTGAATTCTTTATCTGACATTCCATCAGCTGCAGCTATTACCTCTTCTAAAGTTGAGTTGACCTGCAATGCTTGTGGTCCTTTCTTTCCTTGTCTCTTCATACTGTTCGCGTTCCTTTCTTCTTGGTGAAACTGTTGTGCTATTGAATTTTCCCCCTATATATTTATACTGGTCTTGTATAGTTGCAAAGTCTCCCTCGCAGGCACGGGCGGTGGCTCTGCCCCTCCGCCAATTGGGGCAATGTGCCTACCACGCCGGCAGGCCGCTGGGCCTGCTCTGCCAGTCGGTAGCAGGTCCGCCTCGCCGTTCTGCCTACTTTGCAGGCGCAGGCAGCGGCACTGCCCCTCTGCAGGCCTCTGGGGCTGTACTCCAAGTGGGTCGCAGGTCCGCCTACTTTGCAGGCGTGGGGGGGGGGGCGGCTCTACCCTTCCTCAGGCCACTGGGCCTGTTCTGTCTCTCGGTTGCAGGTCTGACCTGTTCTGATGGTGGTCTCAGTTCCGATTACCTTGCAGGCGCGGGGGGGAGGGGGCGGCTCTGCCTCTCAGCAGGCCGCTGCTCCTCTTCTGCCGGTGGGTCGCAGGCCCGCCTACCTTGCAGGAGTGATTGGAAGCTCTGTCCCGCCGCGGGCCACTGGGCCTTTTCTGTCGGTGGTCACCCTTCTCCTACCTGGCAGGCGAGGGGGGTGGGGGGCGGCTCTGCCCCTCAGCAGGCCGCTGGGCCTGCTCTGTGTTTGGTCCCAGTTCCCTCTACTATGCCGGCGCAGGGGGAGGGGGCGGCTCAGCCTCTCAGCAGGCGGCTGCTCCTCTTCTGCCGGTGGGTCGCAGGCCCGCCTACCTTGCAGGAGTGATTGGAAGCTCTGTCCCGCCGCGGGCCACTGGGCCTTTTCTGTCTGTGGTCACCCTTCCCCTACCTGGCAGGCGAGGGGGGTGGGGGGCGGCTCTGCCCCTCAGCAGGCCGCTGGGCCTGCTCTGTGATTGGTCCCAGTTCCGTCTACTATGCCAGTGCAGGGGGAGGGGGCGGCTCAGCCTCTCAGCAGGCGGCTGCTCCTCTTCTGCCAGTGGGTCGCAGGCCCGCCTACCTTGCAGGAGTGATTGGAAGCTCTGTCCCGCCCTGGGCCACTGGGCCTTTTCTGTCGGTGGTCACCCTTCCCCTACCTGGCAGGCGAGGGGGGTGGGGGGCGGCTCTGCCCCTCAGCAGGCCGCTGGGCCTGCTCTGTCTTTGGTCCCAGTTCCCTCTACTATGCTGGCGCAAGGGGAGGGGGCGGCTCAGCCTCTCAGCAGGCGGCTGCTCCTCTTCTGCCAGTGGGTCGCAGGCCCACCTACCTTGCAGGAGTGATTGGAAGCTCTGTCCCGCCCTGGGCCACTGGGCCTTTTCTGTTGGTGGTCACCCTTCCCCTACCTGGCAGGCGAGGGGTGTGGGGGGCGGCTCTGCCCCTCAGCAGGCTGCTGGGCCTGCTCTGTGTTTGGTCCCAGTTCTCTCTACTATGCTGGCGCAGGGGGAGGGGGCGGCTCAGCCTCTCAGCAGGCGGCTGCTCCTCTTCTGCCAGTGGGTCGCAGGCCCGCCTACCTTGCAGGAGTGATTGGAAGCTCTGTCCCGCCCTGGGCCACTGGGCCTTTTCTCGAGTTAGAAGTTCTTGATATCACCAATTGCTAGGCAGAACTCGTCCTCTGACATCTGCTCCCAGCACAATAGAGTAACACTTGCAAGCTTCCAGATACTGATAACCTCCTCTCTGTGCCACAGTCTTTAAGGAGGTTAACTGGTTTCAAGGTACAATTTCAATGTGTCTTCTGTAAGTCTGTTCTTTTTGTCTTCCAACATCTCTGTAGCCATGTCTGTATATTAAAAACTATTAAATTAACAAATATAATTTTTGTTTACCTAATTAGATCCTGACCAAGAGAAGTACTATTTTTTAAGTTCAACTTCACAAAATATTTTTTAATTAATTGATTTTAATACAGAAAAAAAAACCTTAGTGTTAATGTCCTTAACTGAGCTTGCATGTGAGACTATACATTGTCATGATATTAGCTTAATTATGAGATAATGTTTAGTATTATATTCTCATGGTCACTTTAATATTTTTACAAGTGGATAAATAATTGAGTCTATCTTTTATACTATGAGAATAAATATGAAAAGTGCTCAGTATATAATTTTCTTTGAATTACCATGCATTATTATTGCATTTATCACGACTCAGAAAACATGAAAGTGATGAAGAATCATAATAGATTCAGCTAGTTATCTATCTTGGATTTTGAAAATCTTTATTACGTTGAAAACCATATAAACTCATGAATTACATTTGTTTGGCGATTTGAAAGCAGAACATTACTGGTGATTAAAATTCATTGGTGATTAGTATTATTCTACAGGTGATACGTGAATATGACAGATTTCTTAAAAATAATTTTTCTGAGACTGTACAACACTGAAGAAGGGAGAAATAGTTTTCAATTGCCCAAAATTAATGAGTGCAGAAACTTCATTATGTTACAACAACTCAATATTTCAGTAATCATTAATGTACTCTTCTAATAATTATTCAATCTTTGTTATAAGATAAAGAGCTAAAATATTAATCTGCACTTTTCATTTGTGCAGCTACATGTATTTTAGAAAAATGTAAGGAAACCATCTTAAAATAATTTCCATATTCATAGAAATTTCAAGCAAAATAAAAATTCTCCTAAACATTCTATAATGAAACATAATGGTTTGTTCTTTCACCAGGTCTTCTACTCTATACACATGTAAATATATAAATACTCTCTCAAACATGTACATTCTATTTATCTATCTAGCTATCTGAATCCATATCTATACAAACCAATGTCATGTCTTTTTTGGCAACATAAGTGATTTTCCAATAGCCAAACTGGGTTGCTCTGTGAAGCAATTTTTATTAGAATATACTATGTAACTTTACTCTTCTACAGTCAGATATTTGAAGTTACATTATTTTGCCTCTAATTTATAAATTAAAAATTATAATGGAAACCTCCATTTTTGAAAATAAAGAAGAAATTTTACTATTCACCCAGACAGATATGCCACTTATAGCTAAAAGCTGCCAGTAAGCTTCTATCTCTCAGTGATGACCAAGATTTCAATGATTCATAGACTGAATCAGAACCTAGACTTAATGTGGGGCTTAGTCCTGGTATTCTTGATAACTTTTGCCACATCAAAACTTGAGTCTCAGGTTTGTAAATTTATAAAATGAAGGGTGAACCAGAGATGTTACTATGGTAGTAGAGTAAAATGAACTTTTATAAATAGAGTAGAGGTCCCATCTTGGCTCCATCACTCCTTAGCTGGATGAATTTTGGTGATGTTATTTAATCTCCTTAATATCAGTTTCTTTACCAATGAAACAGACATTGTTGATTCAGTGCATTAATACTATAGGGTACCATGCATGTATAGATAGACTCTACAATTTCAAGTTTCTTCTAGCTCTAAAATTCCATTGCCTAAACAAACTTAAAATTATTTATTTTATATATTTTTTTTCTAATCATTGGTTTCCTTCAAGAATCTTAAGGCCCCTAATGTGCTTGTCTTTTAGAAATTTGTTAATTTAATAAGAGAGAATTAGATAGTTTTAAAGTATGTTCTTGGAAATTACAACTCAACAATGATTTTAAGAGATCAATATTAGCAGTTCTTCTACATGATTTCACAAATTGTTTTCTGAAATTTATTCCACTTGACCCCCCCACCAACCCCAAAGGCCCTGAAGGAGCAGAATAAAGTTGAGCAGTAATTCTTCATTGTCCAGCCCCTACATCAATATTGTTGAGTAGAAAAATAGGAGAGAATAGTAATGGGCTTTAACCTTGGTAAAGAGAAATTGTATCCTAAACTTATGATTGCAGCATTATTTATAAAACTCTATGTTGCAATGTTTCATGACTTTCCGAGAATATTTGAAATATTTAAAATAATAGCAACAAGATCATCTTTAATTCAAGATTTATAAAAGGAAAGTTTTCTCAGCAGAGGAAATAAGGACATTTTAAACCAGATAGTACTTGGCTTATGAGGGAAGATATTGTAGGATTTTTAGCAGAATTCCTGGATTCTACTCTCTAGATGCCAATAGTATTATTACCTCCAGATATAACTATAAAAAATGTTTCCACAATACGGTGATTTCTGATAAAACTATATACAGAATTACCATATATCAGACATTTCACCTATGAATATATGTCCAAAAGAACTGAAGAAGGGACTTGAACAGATATTTATATATCAATGCTCATAGCAGAATTTATGTATGTGAGCCAAAAGTTAGAAACAACCTTAATGTACATCTACAGGTAATGGTGTATATACCACAAGGTGATATATACAAAAATGGTATATTATCTAACCACAAAAGTTCTGATGCATGCTGTAATATGAATTATCCTTGAAAACATAATGCTAAATAAAATAATCTAAGCACAAAATGGAAAATATTATATGATTCCACTAGTAGAATGTACTTAGAGTAGTAAAAGTCATAGAAACAGAAAATAGAATGATTGTTGCCAGGTGTGGAGGACAGTAAGGGATGAAAAGTTTTCATTTAGAGTTGAAAGTTTCAGCTGGGGAAAGATGGAAAGTATGGGAGGTAGATTGGACAACAATGTAAATATACCTTGTGATATTTAGGTAACTGTATTTTCTTTAATTTTTAAGCAGTTTATGACTTTTTTGGTATTGGAAATTACACCCAGGGGCACATTACCACTGAGCCACATCCTCAGCTATTATTATTATTATTATTATTATTATTATTATTATTATTATTAATAGGGTCTTGCTAAGTTGCTTGGGGCTCTTTAAGTTGCTGAGGCTGGCCTGGAAAGTGTGATCTTCCTACCTCAATCTCCCGTATTGCTGATATTAAATTTATGTGCTATCTCACCCAGCTTTATCACCTTTATTTTATTTAGTGCTAGTGCTACTTCTATCATGGTTCAAACACCTCCCTTATAAAGGAAATATTTTATCCTATTTTAAATGATTAGTACTACTTTCTCACAAGCCCACTCTTGAAACAATTTCCATTTTAGGTTGAATTTTCAGTTATTATGAGAGAAAATACTTGTTTAATCACTAGAAAATATGTGACAAAACAGTAAATACACACTGGCAATTAAATGTCCAGATATGGTGGGTTGGATGGTGATTCCAAAATTAATATGACTGTATTTTATTCCCCTGAACCTGCAGATGGGACCTATAGAAATGAAGAAGTGTCTTTGCAGACATAAAAAAAAGTGTCTTCAGATGAGGATTATCCAAATGGGCCCTAAATCCAATAACACATAAAGGAGAGATACATAGAAAGAAAGACAATATGAAGATGGAGACAGATTGGAGTGATGTCACCACAATTCAAGGAACACCAATGATTGCCACAGCCACCATAAACTGGTCCAATGGCATGAAAGGGATTATCCCCTTAAAGCTTTCTAAAGAAGTTAGGCCCTGCAGACAACTTCAATTTGGACATCTATCTGGCTTGGGAATTGTGAGAGAATAGATTCTGCTTCTCAAGATACCCAGTTTGTGGTAATTTGTTATGGCAACCACAGAAAGCTAATATATAAGGCAACTACAATTCATGACCACAAATGTTATACTCACTGTTCTCTAAATTAATATTTAAAATAGTTATCTATAACTCAAACATAATGTTGATAGTGAGGAGCTATGTTAGGGTGATGATTTTCATTAAAGGAATGCTGCTATATAGAAGGTCTATTGTTATCTAATAGTAAAAATATTGTACAGAATTGTCTATAACAATTCCAAACATGTTAACATACAGACCTCAGAAATATGCACAACAAGGCTTTTGCTTCTGCTCCTGTGTTGCTTCAGCTCTTGGACTGTGAGGCAGGGAGCTAGTTAACATGCACCTACCGTAACAGACCCCAGCACCTGTATTGCAGACACTAATCAAAGTGCTCTTCATGGGGTGAAAGAATTGCTATTTGTAATGCAATAATTAGGCTGGATAGAAAGGCCTGTAAAGTAAATCAATCTAGTCTGCTCTCGAGATCTGACTCCATTCTCTTGGCAGATTGTTAACATAATGAGACAGAAGCTGACAAGAGGTCCTGCGGAAAAGACTGGTGTCACTCTGTTCCCTTCTTTCTTTAATTTTACAAGCCTTCTTAGGACATAATTGCAATTAAAACTAATATAAGCCATTGATAAAACAGGGGATTCTAAGCTTTTCAAAGGTTATGAGAAGGATGAACTGGAATGCAACAGCAGTCAGAACACCTTACACACAACTTCTGTATTTTGTTTTACTGAAAGCTCTCAAAGGACTGCTAGGATACCCAGTGAGTAATTACAGTTGAGGGAGAAACAGGGAGTAACATTCAAAAATCTAGCTTAAAAATACTGTGTTGATTAATGTGAAGTTCAGTAAAAGGAAACAAATTATGTGTTCTTTATAAATCAGGATTGACTTTGAAAAGCAAACTTATTTGTTCTGTCAAAAGTGTTGAATTGACAGAATGTGTTGCCCTACCCCAACAATCAAGCCATTTCTTATATACAGCAAGATTCTCATGCAACTATATAAAAATCCACTTAAAATGGACATAATTTTCACACATTAGTAATTTTTTCTATCATTTCCTATGTTTGAAATCCTCTTTGTAGAAAATTTAATAAAAAACAGATTTCCTATTTTTAGTGATACAGCAAATTAAATTGAGGTTCCTTTTTCTCAATATAAATATTTTTCATAGAATTTGTGTTTTATGTTAGGTTCTCTCTGGAATTAACAAAGGTAGACACTAATAGTAAAATTTTATAACCTGCATCAAAATGACAGATATATTTGAAATCATTAGATATCTTGAAATGAAGAAGAGCATTAGACTCAGTCTTTTCTGAATACACTGTGCTATGTGTTCTTTGCACTTATTGTGTCAAGAATATTGTGAAAAACAATCATGTATATGTGTATATGGATGTACACACATAGAAAATATTCATAATATATTGTCAGTGCTCATGCTACCCAGTATTTTTAGATTAGTTTGTCAGAAATTAAGTAACCAGGCAATACATAATCACCAGGATTGTCTTTTTGTTAGAGATGACTATTTATTTATGTTTAGAATAAATGCATGTTTATTTAAGAGCAGGTTCATAAGGCTTCAGCAACAATGAAAATTGGTATGGTTTATTGTTACTGCTACTGTTTGGTTTTGTTTATGTTTTTTCCAGTAATAGAATAATTTTCTAGGCTTTTATAAGCTGAATTTTATTTCTCCGATATTGCGTTATATCATCATCATCATAATAATACAGCAAAGGAAGTAGCAGAAATTTTCATTAATCCTGGTTAACTATGCAGAATTTCATGCATATTTCCAACTTAATCCCAGTAATGTCTTTTCCCGAGATGCAGGTGTTTTTATTACTTTTTTTAAGGTGATAAAACTGTTCTATCAAAATGACTAACTTTCTCAAATTGAGGAGTCTGAGAAAAATCCAAGTACCCAAGTCTAATTCTGAAGACAATGACCTTTACTGGGAATGTGAGCGGCCTGAAGAACAACCTCATTTCTTCTCCCTCTTAAATGTAGTCAGTTTCATTTTCAAATAGCAACAAAGGAAACAAGGATTTATACAAAGCTTAGTAATATAAAGAAAGTTAAATTTTCATGATGTGCTTCAATAAGTACTTCCTTTGAGAAATAAGTTCACTCAAGAAAGAGAAAACATTTTGCAGAAGGGAAATGTGAAAATTGTGAAGCACTGAAGATATTTAAAATAAATTTTAGCACTAAAATATCTAACACTAAAGAGATTTGAAAGAAAATGTTCACAATAAGCCTTTCAGAACACAGACTTTGAGTTTTAGAAAGAGTATGTATATGTGGAATTTTTATTAAAAACTTAAAGACATAACAGCAGAGCATAGAATGGTGCTTTCCAGTAGCTGGCAGAAAAGGTACACAAAGAGATGCTGGACAAAGGCCATAAAGGACCAGTTATGTAAGATGAGTAAATTCTGGAACCTCTAACATATAGCATGTTAATAATTTTATATGTATATGTGGAATTCGTTAAGAGTGGTGGTCCTCTTCTGTTCAACATAGTTCTCGAAACACTGGCCAGAGCAATTAGACAGACGAAAGAAATTAAAGGCATCAAAATAGGAAAACAAGAACTTAAATTATCACTATTTGCAGATGACATGATTCTATACCTAGCAGACCCAAAAGGGTCTACAAAGAAACTATTAGAGCTAATAAATGAATTCAGCAAAGTGGCAGGATATAAAATCAACACGCATAAATCAAAGGCATTCCTGTATATCAGTGACAAATCCTCTGAAATGGAAATGAGGACAACTACTCCATTCACAATATCTTCAAAAAAAATAAAATACTTGGGAATCAACCTAACAAAAGAGGTGAAAGACTTATACAATGAAAACTACAGAACCCTAAAGAGAGAAATAGAAGAAGATCTTAGAAGATGGAAAAATATACCCTGTTCATGGATAGGCAGAACTAACATCATCAAAATGGCGATATTACCAAAAGTTCTCTATAGGTTTAATGCAATGCCAATCAAAATCCCAACGGCATTTCTTGTAGAAATAGAGAAAGCAATCATGAAATTCATATGGAAAAATAAAAGACCCAGAATAGCAAAAACAATGCTAGGCAGGAAGTGTGAATCAGGCGGTATAGCGATACCAGACTTCAAACTATACTACAGAGCAATAGTAACAAAAACAGCATGGTACTGGTACCAAAACAGGCGGGTGGACCAATGGTACAGAATAGAGGACACAGAAACCAATCCACAAAACTACAACTACCTTATATTTGATAAAGGGGCTAAAAGCATGCAATGGAGGAAGGATAGCATCTTCAACAAATGGTGCTGGGAAAACTGGAAATCTATATGCAACAAAATGAAACTGAATCCCTTTCTCTCGCCATGCACAAAAGTGAATTCAAAATGGATCAAGGAGCTTGATATCAAATCAGAGACACGCCGTCTGATAGAAGAAAAAGTTGGCTACAATCTACATACTGTGGGGTCGGGCTCCAAATTCCTCAATAGGACACCCATAGCACAAAAGTTAATAACTAGAATCAACAAATGGGACTTACTCAAACTAAAAAGTTTTTTCTCAGCAAAAGATACAATAAGAGAGGTAAATAGAGAGCCTAAATCCTGGGAACAAATCTTTACTCCTCACACTTCAGATAGAGCCCTAATATCCAGAGTATACAAAGAACTCAAAAAATTAGACAATAAGAGAACAAACAACCCAATCAACAAATGGGCCAAGGACCTGAACAGACACTTCTCAGAGGAGGACATACAATCAATCAATAAGTACATGAAAAAATGCTCACCATCTCTAGCAGTCAGAGAAATGCAAATCAAAACCACCCTAAGATACCATCTCACTCCAGTTAGATTGGCAGCCATTATGAAGTCAAACAACAACAAGTGCTGGCGAGGATGTGGGGAAAAGGGTACACTTGTACATTGCTGGTGGGACTGCAAATTGGTGCAGCCAATTTGGAAAGCAGTATGGAGATTTCTTGGAAAGCTGGGAGAGCCACCGTTTGACCCAGCTATTCCCCTTCTTGGTCTATTCCCTAAAGACCTAAAAAGAGCATGCTACAGGGACACTGCTACATCGATGTTCATAGAAGCACAATTCACAATAGCAAGACTGTGGAACCAACCTAGATGCCCTTCAATAGATGAATGGATAAAAAAAAATGTGGCATTTATACACAATGGAGTATTACTCTGCATTAAAAAATGACAAAATCATAGAATTTACAGGGAAATGGATGGCATTAGAGCAGATTATGCTAAGTGAAGCTAGCCAATCCCTAAAAATCAAATGCCAAATGTCTTCTTTGATATAAGGAGAGTAACTAAGAACAGAGTAGGGTCGAAGAGCATGAGAAGAAGATTAACATTAAACAGGGATGAGAGGTGGAAGGGAAAGGGAGAGAGAAGGGAAATTGCATGGAAATGGAAGGAGACTCTCAGAGTTATACAAAAGTACATACAAGAGGAAGTGAGGGGAAGGGGAAAAATAATACAAGGGGGACAAATGAATGTCAGTAGAGGGGGCAGAGAGAGAAGAGGGGAGGGGAGGGGAGGGGAGGGGGGATAGTAGAGGATAGGAAAGGCAGCAGAACACAACAGACAGGAGTATGGCAATATGTAAATCAATGGATGTATAACTGATGTGATTCTGCAATCTGTATATGGGGTAAAAATGGGAGTTCATAACCCACTTGAATCAAAGTGTGAAATATGATATATCAAGAACTATGTAATGTTTTGAACAGCCAACAATAAAAAATTAAAAAAAAAAAAGAGTGGTGGTCCTAAGTATTCTCACTGCATGTAAGCACACAAGAACATACTCACCAAGGTAAAGGATATATTAATTAGCATGGTTTTGGTAATCATTTCACAATGTATAGTTTATAATTTTTATTTATCAAGTATATGTCAATAAAGTCAGAAAATAGCTATGCAAATGTAATGTAAGGCAAATATGGGCCAAATCATTCAAACTGATTTTGAAAAGGCTTCCAGTATTCCAAGGGAGACCATAAAATTGAAATGTATGGCATTTAAATTACATTTGAATATTTCCACCTATAATAGTACCACTATCATAATAGAATAAGACTTACTTTTAGTGATAGAAAAAAGTCAGTTTTGAAAATTAAAATACTAAAGATATATGCATCTACATGGGTATATAAATGTGTGTATGTTTTCCAGGATAAATTTGTAATAAACAATGAAGTTACACATCAAATATAAATAAAAACTCCTAAGCTATTCTTGCTCCTAAAAAGTTCTAAAACAAATAGCAATATAGATGACCCAGGATTTTAATATTTCAGCTACTCTTATGATTTGTATATGAAGTGTCCCCCAAAAAGCTCACATGTGAAGCAATGCAACAAGGTTCAGAGGAGAAGTGATTAGATTGTGAGAGTCTTAACCCAATCAGTGAATTAATCCTCTGATAGGGATTAACTGAGTGATAACTGAAGGCTTGTAGGGTGTGGCTAGAGGAGATGGGCATTGGAAGCATAGCCTTGATATATGTATTTTGTAATTGGTGAGTGGAGTCTCAGTCTGTCTCTCTCTCTCTCTCTCTCTCTCTCTCTCTCTCTCTCTCTCTCTCCTGTCTAATCATCATGTGAACTACTTCCCTCCACCATACAATTCTATCATGATGTTCTACCTCTCCTTGAATCCCAAGGAATGGAGCTGGCTGTCTGTGGATTGAGGCCTCTGAAACCATGAACCCCCACATAAACTTTTCCTCCTCTGCAGTTGTTCTAGTCAAGTCTTTTAGTCACAGCAGAAAAAAAGCTAACTAAAACGAGTACTTTTGTGTAATGCATAGTATTATCATTGATACTTTCATTGAATACCCATAATTCTCTTCAACCCCTATAGGTGAACCAATTGCTTCTTCTAGGAATTGTTTTTCTCTCTAAATAGCTTTTACAAGTAGTACCACAGATATGTCTCTGGCTTTGGTTCTGCATTAGCAGAATGGATTATATACTCTTTGTTTATATAGTTAAATGTGCAGAATAGTAGGACTTTAATAATTGACACAATAAATAATATTAGGATAGATCTATTAGGATAGATCAAGTTTTGTATCAAAGCATTCAAAGAATCATATTCAAATCTGATGATGTTGCTCACCTCTGGGTTCAGAAGAGTAAATATGATTAAGAGAATGTTTATTTGCTCAATATAGTCTGTATAGATGCAACAGAAAAACAAATTATTCAAAATTAAGAAAAAATATATTTAGTTAAAATCTTTATGGTGATACATTTTCATTAATTGATATTCAGTCCATAAAGAATAAAAATTGATCAAACTAAATATGTGTGCTTTGATTATTCTTTCCTTTAAAAGTACTGTACAAAAGTGCTTAATTCCAGTTAGTGAACTATGATATGAAGTTAAAAAATCATTGTTTCAAAGTTTTATGTTTGTAAACTCTGACATATTATACACAAAACCAAAATGTTGAATATATACAAATGTTGATTAAAAATAAGCTTGTTCATGAAATGAAATTTGATATGTTCAATTATGGATGAATCTATTATACATATAAGAAAAAATTATAGCTTCAATTTTGTAACATGCTTTCACTTTAGTTAAAACAGAGATTGATGTCATATTGGTGACAGACAGTGTAGTTGCCTGAGGCTAAGCTGATATGAGCCATAATATGAGATATTTCTTAGAGATGTTTTCTTTCTGTAACATTTCTGCCTTACAGAGATCATTCATGTTTCATTAAGAGCCTAAATAAAAGCAACTTTCACTGGATTTATCTTTTTCTAAATATAAAGTAAAAAAGTGGCAATATGGTAAGCCATTGGCACTTGAGGAAACTAAAGTAAATTAAAAAGTTGACAGGCAAAGAAGATTTTCAATTCGGTTATAAATTACAGGAAATTATTACAATATAACAAGACAGGACGATGACAATGGAATTGATGTCATGAAAGATAAAAGAACTGGTGAATGTAACTTTTAGCACAAGAAAGTAAAAGCACATTTCCATTTTAGTAGATAAGTCGTATAGAAACATGTTCTCTAGATACCTGTTTAGAAAATACAAGTGACATAATGCATCAGGCTTACTCATTTTTGTTGTGTTATAGAGTCTCTTAATATACTTTTTCATCTGACTAGGATATAACATTAGTATTGAAATGTTAGTACACTGAACTGTATTTCTAATGCTAAACACATTATTATTTTATAGTTTATGCCAAACTGTGTAAAAAATGCTTTATACAGAAGATTAATCAAATTTGCAAATTATTTTTATTTTATTGGTCCATTAAAAACTGGGGCTATAAATTGTGTCTTTTCTATAATTAAGTAGACTTCTATATCACAAGTGGTTACAAAGGGTTAAACTTACATTGTTCACTTCTAATATGGACATTTTATAAAAGAGATAACTCAGGTTCTTTGCTCATAAAAATAAATAAGGATATTTAAAATAATCCTTTGGAATATTGTACATAGCACCTATTCGTGCCAAGACATTATTTTCTAAACTGCAGAACAAAGACAAAACATGTAGCATATAAACTGCTGTTACTGTGGTAATGTTTATAGGTGACATGGGAAAGACTGTTCTCCATGCCAGCATTAATCACATTTGGATGCTAACACATTTCTCCAAGCTTTAACTGTATGTTGATTCAACATGCTTTTTGCTTAGACTGACTTCCTCCTAAATTATACAATGACTACAGGAAAACAACAATTGCTCAATCCCCCATCACACCTTAAAAAAAGTTCACCTCATCTATTTCAGTAAGACAACCTTGAAAATACATAGAACTGGTGTAATGGATGGTATTTTCCATAAACAAATTTATGTTTCTTATATATTTAAAAACTTCACAAGCAAACAAGCCTTTTTTTCTTTAACTGTGAGAATATATTTCACAAAGACATAATATCCAAAATGCAGTTTTTACTCTTCTTTCCTCACAGAGAACTATGGAATTATAATTGAAATATATGTTAATGATAGAGAAAATGATATATCATAAAACTAGGTGACAAATTAAAACTGGGATACAATTCTGTAAACCACATATATGATCAGGAATATTAGAGGACATTAGAAAACTTAATTCTACATGTCATAAATACACTCAATTGTTCATTATTGAAAGGATAAGCCCTTTATCTCATGGCTACTTTTTCTTGCCCAATAGACATCTGATTGTAGACAATTTCCTTTGAAGTTATTCATCAGCTATTGATCACAACTCAAGTGGTTGTAATGAAATACTTTGATTGAGGGAGAATAAAAAGCACACTGGGGGCCAAAAGACAGCTAATATTATGCAAATGAGAAGTCATTAATTATAGCTGAAATAAAACATGAAAATTAGAGTACATATTTGAATGTGAGAGATACTCTTTAAAAGAAATAATTTAAAAATGCTCAGAAACTTGGACTTAAAGCAAGGCCATGAAACTTAGTGGCAACATCGCTGTTAGCTTCAAAAACAAACACATAGGATGTGTTATGTTGGGTGACAGGAATACAGAGATAATATGCTGTAGACAGATGCTCTGTCTTCAAGGTTTAGAGCTAGCCTGACCCTGGTTTAAATTCGTACTCTATCACTTAGTAGCTGTGCAAGTTTTTTCTTTGAGTCAAAGGCAAAGATAATCACAATAAGTAATTTTTCAAATTAATATGGGTTGAGTTTCCTTGAAAAATCTTTCCCCAAACTATTACTTTACTGTTAGCAATACCCACCCCCACCTTCAAACATGGAATATACCATTGAAATGAAAGGAGTAAACATAGCATGGTAATATTTGGTCCTCAACCAAAACACATAACCATAACGTATTCTAGGAACCTAGGTCGATGCTGTTTAAGACAGAGTGAGGTTGGTAATTTTCATTTCATTTGTCATTTTGAAAATGACAGAGCAACATTTGATGAGGCTGTGTAATCTATTTATGTTCTTGACTTATTTCACTGTGTTGAAGGAGGAGACACAATAATGATGAAGCACTTAAAAGAAAAAAAAAAGTGACAAACACATACATAAAAAAGCAGCATGTAAGTCAGCTATTAAGCTACAGTAACCCTCAAGTGCTGGCCATTTAAAATGAACTTGTCTTCACTTAGGCAGTGCTTAATTCACTCCACAGTTGCCCAGGAACACTCACACTTTTATCCTTTCATGCTGATCAACATAGGATAAATGAGATTACATAGGCTCTTTTACTAAACTCAGATAATAAACTTAATTAATTAACTCATCAGTGGAAATAACCTAGAGAGATTATCAAGATTATAAGGATGACAAATTAGCAGCAATGGAAAAGAAACATGTTCCTCTCTCTGCCCAGGTCACTCACTTATCTTTTGTGTACAAGGAGGATGTTTGGCAGGATTGTATCTAATTGCTATTAATTAACATTTATTGAATACTTCCTGAATATAACACTATATAGCGAATTGCCAACCAGTGTAACACTTAAAATATAAGGTTTAATATGCTCTCTTTGATATGCCAAGAGTGCATTCTGTTCATTCTAGAAATTCATTTTTCTTTATTACCTTCACACCCATTTCCACAGAAATTCATAGTAGAAATTTCTTTGTCTTTTTAATTAAAAGAATTTTTAGGTACTTTGTTTTTGAGGAAATAATCAAATTAAACACAAAGATCCCCTTTTTTTATTTGTACTGGGTTTTGAACACAGGGGTGATTTACCATTAGGGTACATCCCTGGTCCTCATTACATTTTTACATTTTGAAACATGGTTTTGCTACATGGCAAGGCAGGGTTTGAACTTGCAATCTTCCTGTCTCAGCCTCCAAATTTGCTAGGATCATGGGTGTATGCCACTACATCCAGTTTGTTGGGCCTAGTTTGAAGGAACTACTGTTAACTATATTCCAGGAGATGTTTATTTTTTATTTATTTATTTTTTTACATGATTTCATATGCACAATACTACATTAAGAAAAATTCCTATAGAGCCGTTGAAAACTACAGGCTGATGTGTAGATGTCTCTTAATAATGAATAAAAATTCTGGTTTTGGAATGTCAGAAAAAGCTGTCATTATATATTATCAAGGAGTCATTTTCCACACCAGAAATACAAAGAAATGTTGAACATAAATGTATAAGTCTGTGACTCAAATAATGTATACTGCTTTCAGTGATAGAAAAATCAAATTTGCAATTAAACCACAGGCCCCATAGCTCATATGGGGAGTGTAGGCAAAACAATTCCTCAACTTAAAAATAATACCCAAAAGCAAAATCCATGACATTCAGCTGCTGTTTCGATAGAGATCATTCATTCTGCCCTCAACCAAATTTTCAGAGGTTTGGTTTAGGGAGATGATTATACCACCCATAAAGTGTCATCATAGTTATGGTGTTCTCTGATATATCTTTGGGAAACATATCGTTTCTCAGTAAGCCCTCTGTTCAGGGACAAGATCAGAATTGAGATTGAAAGCTTTAGCCATCAGACAGTCTTCAGGCTTTTTCATTTGTAGTATACAGCTAGATGTGCTGGTAGAAAACACGACTTGACAATTGATTTACTGCACAACTTCCTGGAAGGAGGTTTTTTTCAATTCACTGTGAAAATAACATGATATTTTCTATACTGCTATTATTAACATTTACAGACTTAGGGAGCTTGTGGCACTATGGAGGACAGTAAAAGACTAGACATTCAAGCTGATTATCTTACTCTAAAATAAACTATATTCATGGGTACATTGACACTGCTATTTTAAAATACATTCTTGAGCCTCAACAATCACCAAATACAAATGTGTGAAAGAACATCATTAAGTGCTCAGAAACACTTATTTGCTTCTGTTCCAAAATTCAGTCCATTCAGGAGACGCTAAGTGGTACATGTTGTGGCCCTATGCAATCATGTAATCATGTTCTGTAAAACAAAATTTCATTTCGAACCCCATTCTCTTGGTCAGCATATGAGTTGACAGGTACTAAAGACAAAAGATATATGGCTTGATTAGTGAGCTTCAAACAGGCTGCTTTACCAACAAAACAAACAATTCCCTCTTCTGGTGTCTGAGTATCTCACTGTCAAATGCATTGCTTTGAGGAAGAGCATCGCCTTTGGATATCAGCGTTAAAATAAAAATGTTTGTAACACGGAAATAATATGTTAAAAATCATTGTCAATTATTAATTTAATTTGTCTTCCAGCAAAGACCTCCAGGGCTGTCATACAGAAAGGCAAATTTTAATGAGATAGTGAAGAATGTGCAAGAGAGATTGTATACTTGGCAGAGATTGAAATGCAAATTTGCAATCTCCATTCATCTAAGGAGACTATGCATTTTAGAAAAAGGAAAAAGTTGACCAAGATAAGAGAATGCCAAAGAAAAATATTAGTACCTTCACCATGTTTTCCAAAGCTAAAATTAACCAAGGGTTAGGAATAAGACCATCTATTATTCAATATATAATGTAGATGTAAGTTTGTATATATAAAAGGAAAATGATTTAATTACTGTCAACAAAATTAATATCTTCTTATTTAAAATAAATAAAATATATCACACATCATGAATTGAAATTGATTGTTTTTTTTTTAATTTTTCAATTATTTCATGGATTTTGAAATTGAATTGATTATTTTTCTGTATTATAAACACTTTGGTATAAAAAATTACCCAAGGTAGTATTTACTAATTAAGATAAGTTTAACACAAAATTGAGTATATTATACACAGTTACTACACAATCTAGCATGAGATTTATGTACTGAAAACTGTCCCTTTGATGTATTACTGGAACTGGAGTTTTATTTTTCTTATTGAAAATTAATACATAGTTTTCTCTTTTTTTTAACTTTTTATTTGTTTTAATTAGTTACACGTGACAGTACAATGACCTTGACATATCATACATTTGAATCAGATGGGATATAATTTCTCATTTTTCTGAGTGTACAGGTTGCAGAATCATATTGGTCATAATGCATAGTTTTCTTTGCACATTTTACTAAAATGTTTATATCTTTGTCATTTTTAACTATGGTGGAGCAATTGGCTTTGTTTTATATTATTTTGAGTATTGAAAGAAAAGAGAATATATTGTATTATCTTGGCACCATAAACAATTATACCTAACCTTTAAACTTTTGAAAGAGAAAAGCATACCTGATGACAAGACAGCAATGCTCTTTGCCTTGTATGAGATTAGCTTTTATTGTAAAAATGTGTTTTCCAACTGGGCAGCCTTTATACCCCTCACAAAGCACTTAAACATGTTGTTTTTGTATTTTAGTAACTCTACTTTTAGAAATGAGTTTCTACAGAAACATTAATAGAGGCAAATATACTGTTTGTGTTGCTGCAATAAAAAAGAATTACTGCAAATTGTTGGCTTACAAAACCTAGGTTTATTATCTTATCTTTCTATAGGTTGGAAGTTGGACACGATTATCACTGGGTTAATATCTCTTAATATCTGAGAGCCTCTTGAGGCTCTCAGAGGGTGCACATTACCTTGCCTATTCCATTTTCAATGGACTCCTAGGTCTTTGTCTCTCTATATATTCACAGCCAGGAAGATTGTCTCCCAGAGCAGTCTTTTATAGTCACATCCCACTCTCTCTTGTTCTCCTTTTCTTTTCTATATTTAAAGAACTTGAGATTATACCTGATTGATTCTGATAACTCAAAATAATCTCTTCTCTAATTCCTAAATTCTTTCACATCCCAAGTTCATTTGCCAAATAAAACCATATATTCATGAGTTCTTGGGATTACGACATGGAGTTTTAGGGAAAGGAAACATTATTTGTCTATTATACAAATAAAAGTTTATCATACTTTTTACTCACAGTAAATTCTACCCATCAATGGAGAATTAAGAAAATGTTGATACATACGTTCAATGACACATTATACATTTGCTGCAGAGAACAAGGAAGCCCATGTATAATGACATGAAAATATGATTGCAACATATTCTAAATACAAAATGAAGGTGCTTCCAAGTATATTTGTTAAGCCAACTGACCCCATGGATTCAGAACCATGTTCCTTCTTCCCCCCCTCCCCCCAATTCTATGCACTGACTTTTTATAGAGAAAGATCTATTTGTATTGAGTAAGAAGAAAATTGCAAAACAAATTAACCTGACAAACGGTAACCATGTTATTGAAATTTGTTTTTACTAAAGGTCACATGTAGTCTGATGTCCAGAGTGTATTTTTTAGCCTTATTTTTGAGCATCATTAAGTGTCAAAAGTAAAGAAGAATTTAAGTAGTTTTTTCCTTAAAAAAGAAACTGCATGTTCACACATTTTACACATGGAGGAGACTCAAGGCTAGTAGACATTGGGCTACGTAAATGATTTTCTAAATAACGGAAATTTGAGTTAGCGTTACTTTTGAAATATGCTCATTTTTTACCACAAATTGCTTATCCTTCTTATAATCCATGGTCATATTATCTGAGTCAATTACACTTTTAGCCTTAAGCTTTTTGGAGTCTGCTATATGCTCAGGGAACATCTGTTGCAATAGTTTTCTTGATTTTTTTAGCCCTTGTTGGCTTCTGCTTCAGACAGCAACATCCTGCTGAGATTTGACTCAAACTCACAAACAGCAACTTTACTTTTACTTTATGTCTTTGTTTCTCAGTTCCCAGGTTTTTGACATTGCATGATCCCTTTCCAGCTCATGAAGTTCTTTCTTCTCCCTTTCATTATGGTCCTCCTTCATGGGTTATAGAGCAAGAACCGTGCTAAAAATTTTACTTATAAATCTGAACTTTTTAAAAGTTACATAAATAACTATTAAAAAATTTACAAAGTAGAATAATAATATTTTTACTCTCTGAACAAGTTTTAAGATAAACCTCAGCATTTCTAACACTAATATAAAATTTTGTATTTCTAAGACTATTCCCTTTTGATTTTTTTTACACTCTTCAAACACATAGTTAAAATTATAAGATATAGTGATTTTGCTAGCTTACACTGAATAAAAAAGATTCTTATTACACCAAAATGATATTCAAGAGTAATAGACACAAACAAAATTATAAATCTTATTTATTTGCTACCCAGATTAAATACTATAGGGCTATTTTTAATAAAGTTAAAAAAATCAATCATGAATTAAGAGTTTTGATTTTCCAGAAAATAGCTTTCACAAAATCTGAGGATTCTTATTTATTTAAACACAAGAATGAATATTGTATGGGCACATAGAAATAGAAATCTGGTACATATAAACAGAGAAAAATTTCTTAACACGAACTTCAAATTATCTTTGGGAGGAAAATGGACACTATTAATCTTTGAAAACACAAATTATTTGGATAACCTTTTCAATTCTTCTATATTGGAAATCTTACCTTCATATGATTATTCAGAAATTTTTCTCTTATTATTAATTTTGAATATAGTATTATGGGACTATTCATGTCACATAAATATTTTTGAGTCTATAATAACAACATTGTATTGGCTTTTTTCATAAACTAGATTACTATATATTATGTTAAATATTTATTAGAGCAAATAAATATTCAATGACAAGTTTAAATAATTAAATTCACTTTAGTTTGAGAGAGTTCTGACAAAATTAAGATGAACAAAAGATCCTTCCTTATTATCTGTTTATTTTAACTCAGATTTTGTTTGGCAATACATCTAACCTGTTTGTTGTTCATGGTTACTTCCACCAAATACATTACCTACCCAGTATCAGTATGGCTCTAAATGACACATACATTTTTCAGACTGTATAATCTAGGTTGTTTTTTTTTTTTTTTGTAGGAACTGTCTGATCTTGAATAATCTGATCATAGAATGAAGTTCAATGATTTCAGAAAGATGGTTACAGACATTAAACATAGTGACCTTACTAAGATGTTCTCAAAAACAAAACAAAACACTTCTTACTCATTTTGAAGTGACATACCTTATAATAAATGTTTTGTATTACAAAATTATATATGCCTTTTTCCACTGTCATATTTTTCTGAATAAAATCTGTTGTTCTCTTAGGAAACAAAGAAAAATTCAGATCCATCACCAGACATTGTACTGTCCCAGGTACCCTCTTTAGATTTTCTTTTCTTTTTCCATTCTTCCCTACTTCCTCAAAGCATCTCTCTCCCAAAAAGTTACATTATTACTTCAAATTATAAAATGCATGCAAATTCTACCATGGGAATATTTTAGATTTGCTATGCTTCCATATTAAGTCTACAATGGTCCATTCTTTCTAAATATTTCTCATAAGCAGCATATACATACTTTTGTAACCATAAATGAATAGATCTATCATTTTTCATTTTCTAAGACCAAGGCCTTTTTCCTCAGTAATAATGAAAGTGTAGGAGACCTCAGAAAGGGCATGTATCTTTTTTCACTCAGCTAACATCTATATATACCCCAGGTCTATATTCAATGTCCCTCTCCTCCCAGGGACTGTTATACTACACTCTTCTCAGAAATTATTCTACGTTATTGTCTAGGAGAGAGAAGGTAAAATAAGTACATAATCATGTAAGTAAACAATATAATCTGTTACAAATTATGATAAGAACCAAAGTGCATGTTATTTTGGAATTTACATTGCTTACTTTGGTGTTTTAGACTGTGTGAATGAAGACCTGGTACATGAACTTCTAAGTATCAGGTTTAGGTTTACCTAAATTATTCTTCGTGAATTCAAAATAGCCAGTTACAATTATAAAATTTTTCTAGATGAATTCCATAACCAATTAACAGTGTCAGTCAAGTTGCAGAGGAGTAAAGACTGTTAAGTGAGCAGTCCAAGCAACTTATTGAAGCTTTCAGACCTCACCATATCCCTGCATTATGTAAGGACATGGAGAATGAATCCTGCTAAACATCACTTTGTACTCAATTACTTGAACCCTACTTATTTCTTGTGAAAGATTTATCAGTTGATTTAATTATCATTACTCATCCCACAATTTATTTTATATGTGATAAAATTATTGTACTTCTGAAGGTTGTTCCAGAATCCAAGGAGATACCTAGATAAGTATGCTAGTGCTATATGATATAAAAGAAATTACAAGTTTTGCATGCAAAGGAAAGAGCATTTATTTTAAATGTTATTTTTAAAGAAAACATTAGACTTATTAAATAGAAATGGATAACAATTCAATAGTCCAGGAATGCAGTGAGTAATGGCTATGAAGATACTGATCTTAATCTAACAACCTAATTATCTATCTGTCTATCTATCTATCTCTGTAACCAAGTAGTTTGGCTTATCCAAGTGTCCATTACTTTACTTCTGCTTTTAATCACAACATCAATTAAATTCAGATTATATTAGTGGATATGCATTGGGCATTATTATAAAAATATGTTTTTACCATTTTGTGTGATATGAGTTAGATAACAAAGATGTTTCTTATCATATAAAAGATCCCCACTTTATTTCTAAGTGGGTTTTCCTTTAAAATGAAATAACATCCTTTTTTGTCAAATCAAAGTGTGGATAATAAAAATTTTTAAATAATTTAAATTCTAAAAATTAATTGCTGCTGTTTTTCCCCAACTTCAGCACAATAATCTAAGGGGCATGGCTTAGGAAAAACACCTCATTACCAATAATTAAGACTTGTCCAACAAGTAGTCATACTGCCTCTATTGGAGAGAGTGAAGCTAAGAAAGTACACATATTCTTATAGAATGACCAAGAAAAACGACAAATGCTGATATCTTTGAGCACAGAACAACAAGCACATGCAGAGTTTACTTTTGTTATAACAAGCACACTTCTAACTTCTGTCCCAAATTAACTGTTACTTGGTTTCTTTTTTTTTCCCCAGACTAACCAAGATCCTATAAATTCCAAACTTTATACTATTCATATGGCCAAAATTCTAAATTACTATTACCTAACATCTACTCTGTATAATTTCTGCCATGATGAATATATTTTTCTTTTCAATCCCTACTGTAAAACTACATCAGTAACATGATTATTCTCTTCTTCTCCAAACCACAGGTTTTGGTGGTGCTTCACTAATGTTAATTATAGGCTTACTTGGGTTTCACAGATACATGACTTAAAAATGAGGTGATTAATAAGAAGGACATGTAATAATGAGATATTTGTGTACTTGAAAATAAGGGAATGAATAATTTAATAGTCAACACGTTGTATTTATTGTATTCTTGAATAGTATGTAGTTTATAATTGGGTTTCAACTCTGCAAATTAATTCCATAATTTACATGGCACTACAAGATGCTTTAGTACAAATTATATATATGTATAATTTATCATTGTGCACATCTTTGTATGTAATCTTCTGTCTGCTTCTACAACAGTCTACTTCCCCATAATAAAAAGTCTAGTCTTCATCTGATTCCTCTGAGTATATAGGTATCAATAAATAACACAGAGACAAATAAATGCAACAATAAACGGATAATAAAAGCCAATAGATCAATACCAATGTGCATTAGTGTCTGCATTTCAGAGGTGATTTAACTTAAAGCAAAGCTCCATTTCACATTCATGCTTTGTATTCTTACTTCTTTCGATGTCTTCTGCTTTCATAGCTCTATCAGCAAGGAGGAGCACTTGGAACCTTTAAAACACTTCATAGAGCAAACTAGAGATAGTGTATTTTTCCTATCTGAAAGGTTTATAGAAAATTCCTCAAGAATTAGAGCCACTATAAATGTGTGAAATAGTATTAATAAATAACATGCTTAATACTATCAGAGAAAATCAAGAAATTGCCTGCAAAGTATTAAGAATCGTTATTTATCTTTGATTTCTATTTTTTTTTTCCTAATTTTTAACCATGATCTCTTAATTTAGAGAAATCCTTTGTTTTTCTCTGGAAGATTAGTAAAATCCCTAATAAAATAATGAGTGCTTCAGAAAAAGAACTGTGTGTACTTGGGTAAAGCAGAATTCTAGTCAGCCCATGAATTAAATACCAAATACTTTCTGAGAGATAACCCCATAATGTTTAGCTTGGGTCCATATCAGTATATTATTGTTAGACCTGTGTGCTAATTTCAAATAAAAAGTGCTTAGGGGACCAGGAGGATCTATTCATTCTGCCTACACATCCTCTTCCTGTAAGCATTAGATGGGTTGGGGTAGGTTGGGAAGCAAGAGTGTGGGATGGCTTAGGTGAAGATTAGTCCAATGCTGGCTTTCCAAATAAGGAATCATTTGCTGGTAAGATTCTAAAATGATCAGAGATTCCTCTCACAGTAGAGGCAGTTTTGTTTATAAAACTCAAATCTTTTAGCTATGATTCTTCTCCATGACATTGTTCGGATAGGTAATGTCAATATTTATCTGAGGGACTCTTCTGGTTATAACATTTCTGGGCTGACTTCTTATTGACTTGTTCTTTTTCAGATGTGCTCATACATTCATTCAGGTAGACACTGGTTGAATTACCCTGAAGCTAAGAAGCTTAAGCTCTTTGCTTGAACAGGTCTTTTAAGGTCTGGGGCGAAACCAAAACAAACTGTCCCCATGGTAATATGTTTTTATAAAATTATCAAAAGTAAGATATTTATTTCTGACAAAAAGTCTTCCAAATTACATAAGCTTCACATTTCAGAAAACCTTAACCTGCTCCTGTTTAGGCTAAATATGGTAGTCCTCATCCAGGAACCATTTTGCCCTAATGTGGTGATTTTTCACATCTATATTATGATCTTAAAGCTTATTTTTTTACAAAATATTCTTGTTTTGCTTTTTTTAATGCCTTAGTGCTTAATGTTACCTAGTGATTATACCATATAAAAATTTTAAAAATAAAATTAATCTACAAACCTCAATACAGGATACAAATAGCATATAAATGCAACTTTGATTATGAGTTTGAAATATTCCTACTTTTTGCAGACATCCTTTGAAAATCTCTTTTAAGAAGAAACCAAAATTTCTATAGTCGATCTTCATTATGGTATTTTCTGAGTAAGCACATGTATTAATGCATTAACAATGTCTACTCTTCCTATATCTGACTCTCAGAAGCTCATAAACATCTTATCTGTGCATACTGGTATGTGCACATAATTTATAAGTCTGTTCATACAGACCCACACATCTGAAACAGAACAGGTAGAAATCATCTTGATATTTCAACAATGATCAAAATAATCAGGATTACTATAACAGTCTGTTGTCAAATTATATTTTATTTGGATAACAGTAAAGTGATGGAAAGTAAAACAATTGTCAGCATTGTGTTTATTCAACTCTGCTCTGTGTCAGTACACAAGAAACAAATATTTTAATTGTGTTTAAGAGATGAGTAAATTGAGACTCACAATCTGTATTAACCAACTGTCATTACAATGAAATACCTGAGATAATTAACTTATAAAGAAAAAAGTTTATTAAACTCATAGTTATGGAGGTTCCAGTTCAAGACTGGAAAGACACTGTTTTGGGCTTCTGATGTGGGTACCAGTTGGCAATGGTAGAGAAAACTGCTCCCCTGAGATCCAGGAAACAAAAAGAGAAAAAAGAAAGAGCTAACTAAGGTCATACCATCCCTTCAAGAGCATGCTTCCAATGACCTAAGGACCTCCCACTAGGCCCCACCCTCTAAAGTTTCAACCACCTACTGGTATAGCCACCTTGAGGACCAAGACATCAACACATGGACCTCTGGGAAAAGTTTACCCAAATCATAGCATAACTTAGGAAAATTAAAAAGTAAGCATGAGGGCTAGAATTCATAATCATCTAGATTACCCAAAATCTATTAAAATTAAGAAGGAAGGTACTTTAAGATTTGTAAAATGTTATATATATATATATATATATATATATATATATATATATATATATATATATATATTGTGTTATAAATATTTCACAACATCTTGTGCCAGAGTTTTGTATGTGTGAATACTGGGATTCTGAGGGGTTAAATCATTTTAAAGTATTTGTGCGATACCACCCTATCAAGAAGGATTTAAACCTAAGACTCTAGCTGTAGCTGAATTTGATTCAATAATCCATTTAACCACACTGCTAGAAAAATGAACCTTGTTTATGTGTGTATCTCCAAATTATGTGTAATACAATTAAAAGATAACAAAGAATTTCCTATTCACCTTCTCAAAATTACTAAATGTTAAAGGCAAAAGGAGGCATAAAAGCCATCCTGAGACTGTAATTTCTAAAAAACCTTATGATTAATTTGCCATGTGAGCTATAAGTAATTATACAGAAAACAACCACAAATGGATCTGATTATTCAAACTTTACAATGAGACAAAATTTCAAGAAGAAATGTTGGTGCCCAAAATAAACACCAGGTTTAAGCATAGCCTATGTTGACAAAGGGACTGATTTTAAGCATAGCTTGTAGAAGAGTTTCAATGTTTCCTTGAGAAACTTGGTTTTTAATCTTCCTGATCTTTTGTGGTACCTGTCTGGAAGCACAGAGTAGTGCTCTGGATCCAGAAGTGAAGGGCTGTTTCAAGTATGATCTTAACATGTTAGCTGAGACAAACTCCAAACTCTTGGTGGTTACAACAAAACTTTTGAACTACTTCCTGTTTGCAAAATTTGTGCTTATCTAAATTCACAAAACCTAGTTATCATGGCCTAACATATTATCTTCACACAGGACTCTGTTTTATAATGTATATTTCAATACTGTATTTTAATATATAGTAGAAGAAACAGTGATCTAACAGATTGCCATTTGGTCCTGCAAACAGTCTTATCTGGGCTCCAATGCAACTTGCTACATAGTGCTATGACTATGTAACAAGATGGTCTTAGGACATTAATATTCCTGTCACTCTGTCAACTCCTTTTCCTTAAATACTCACATTATGGATTAAATATCATTAGGGTCTGAATAGTTTCCTCTAAAATTCACATTGAAACCTACTCTTCATTGTAGTGAGAATAAGTGCTGGAGACATTTGGGAAGTGATAAGGTCATGAAAGCTCTATCCTCATGAATAGAATTTATAAAAGAGATTGAAGGGAGCTCCCTGGCCTCTTTGTCATGTGACTATACAGCAACTAGGTGCCAAAAATGGAGCAGAGGGAAACTCCTTAAAGACACAGAATTTTCTTGATCTGGAATTTTCCAGGCTTTAGAACTGTGTGAACTAATTTCAATTGGTTATAAATTACCTAGTCTAATCTATTTTGTTATAGTTCCAAGTCAAACAAATGAGATGGTAAGTGTTCAATATAAAGTAATAATAATAATAAATAAGTAGAGTTAAACATTGATACCACCTTTATTTAAATAATTTGAAGGATATTCTAGACCTTTCTCTAAACAATCATGTCAAGGTATTTGACATCAGAATATAGTTAACATTGAAATTAAAACCTTGAAAATAAACTCAGATCACTTTCTTGGCAATCATAATAAAGTTGCTCAGCCAGCAAGATAAATTAACAACATATAGAGGATAAGAATTCATGAAAGTACAAATGGTTTGAGTAAAATCAATCATGACGTTTGAGAAGAATAAAGAGGCATATGTTTGAATTCTTCTTCTCCTCCTACCACTACTTCCAGATTAATTCCTATCACCCAGCCACCATATCTAAGCTCTTCTGATCTCTCAGAGGACTTAGATATGAGTGGGAAGAAGCAATATTAATTGTTGTTCAATACTTTTAATTTAGGAACATTTCTTAGATTTCATTTAAAGGATTTGCTCTAGACAATAAAACAGTTAAAGGGAAGAAAACATTAATTTACAGAAACATTACTAGTAGTTTCTTTTTTTTTAAGAATTGAGAAAACATTTTTTTCCCCAAAGAACTATTAGATTCCTACTTAAATGTCATCTATACCACATGGATTTCTGCTATAAAATGTGAATTTAAGGTTTTAGCAGGCAGTTCTGGCAGGATACCAAAATATTAATTGTGTTTTGTGGAAACATAAGGAAAAACAAAAACCCCAAAATACTAAGTAAAATTAGTATTGCAATAAATTTTGATATACAATAATGTACAAGAGAGAAAAATTTAACAATATGAGTGATCAAAGAATAAAATAGTAACTTCATGATTATGTGTCTTGGGCCCCAAAACACAAATGGAATTGTGGCCAAAAAATATTATAACTTTGAAAAATATTATAACTTTGAATAATATAAATAGCAATTATTACACAACTTGCTGACTTACACTGAATGCACATTGTAACAATGTCTTAGAAAATAATCCATTGATGCAAAGAGTTACCAATATTATGAGTTTGTAACTATTAGCATTAATTTAATACAAAAATTATTTGTCCAGGGGAGTTTCAAGTGCTCTTAATGAAGTATGTATGAGCCTATCCTGCTGTTGTACAGGCTGTGCTGATGATATTTTACCAATTTGAGAATAGTTACACTACAATATGGAAAAACAATGTAATGAAATTATGTTTCCTGAAATGAAGTCTTCTGAAAGCCAAGTCCCAAAAGGTGGACTTTGAAAAAGACAACTGAGATCAAGTATACCTTGGAAATTCAATACGTTAAGCATCCTCAGACATTGTACCTCATCATGCACTTTAGCATATTAATGTCTCTGTGAAGTCCTGCAGTAAGGACTAAATAGTAGAATATCTGTTTACCTTTTTTTAATCTTGTGTGTTCAGTGTCACCTATTGACATTTATGTAATGTGCAATATGCTTTGGGAGATGATAATCTAAATTATAAAAGAGCTCTCAGTATATTTATATTAGGCGTTCAATATTTTAGTGTCATAATGTGACAAAATTTATGTTCTCACAACCATATTATGAATGAGACAAAACTACCTGAAAATCTAGAGCAATTTATATTTTTAAGATATTCTCAATTGCATTTTACCTGGTGATACTCTCTTGAAGTATTAGAAACTACTTCCAATCTGAATGCCACAGAGAGGTCATGCATGGCCAGTATCATATGCCACCAGTCAGTAAGTAAATGTCCCAATAATTTTCCAAAAATAATGAAGCCTGAAACTTTTCCTGGGCCCTTCCACAGTCTTTCCCTGCAGTGCTGCTCTCATTCTACCTCAAGTACTAGAAATACTTCATATCTCCCAGAACCTCCACAGACACAGTTCTCCAATTCATAATCTTAGTGTGGTTCCTAATCATTTTCTGTAGGAATAAATTTATGAACATGGACCCTAAAGGGACATCGTAGTCTGTTTCACCCTGTTGGGTGTCATTTATCTTCAGCCATTATCCAAATACACTTGCTCTAAGGAAGACTTACTGCCCTCCCCACTCTGCACCACTCAGCGTGACCTAGATAATCATGGATATTTGCCAATACCGTCATCCATGTGGAATGGTCTCACAATGCAGAGGGGTAAGTGCTGCTTGCCTGTTTAGTATATATTTTCTTAAAGTTGAAACTATATCAAGTATATGGCTATACCAAATTGGAATGTGTTTCACAATAATTATACTCTTAGAATATGACTGCATTTAATGTTTTCATTTTGGCAATAATAATAGTTAACACTTATTGGTCATTTCATTTAATTTGGTAAAACAATATCCCCATTTTGTAAGTGAGAAAACTAAATCTCAGAGACTGAGTATATTGTTCAAATTAAATAGAAAGTATTGAAGGCAGACGTCCCTAAAGCTGTGGTTAACTATACAGTATTACCTGTCCTACACAGTAATTAATTGAACCCAGTTGGTGTAGGAAGGCAAAGCAGAGTGCCTTTCCTCTGAAATTCTCCTGTGGGAGAGATTTCTGCTTTAGTGTCTGCTGACCTTTTGAATATGTGGTTAGTGGATAACTACTTTGGAAAGGAATAAAACAAATGTGATCATAAGCAATGAAAGACTCCTATTTTTTATTTGTGTAGATCTCTAATTTCTCCTCCTATGCTGCAAAGTTGTACTCATACACTCTCCTAACAAATACCTCTGCAATGTTATTTGGTACTTAGTTGTCATTGCTTTCTTTATATGCAACCAATTATATTTGATTCATATTCTTCATGTGCCTGCTTGATTCTGATTCTTTCTTCACCCTAAATCACATGACTTCCTCTTCATGTATACTACTGCCTCTTATTTAAAAAGGGGGCGGGGAGTTAAAGAACTCCTTCTTTCAGGAGAAGATTCCATATGAAACTTCTTTAGGGGGGAAAATACTCTTGAAAAAATGCATAATTATTTCTAATGTAAGTGTTCGGAAATAAAGTGTTAAAAAAGGGCACATTATTAGATTTTACGAATTCAAAGAGGTGTTATAAGCAAGTTATACTAAGGGATTTGCATGTCTTTAAAATAACTCCAAAGGTAAGTTATTTCAGTGTTTTTATTTAAAACCTCAGTTGCAAAAAAAGTCAAGCATTTAGTCTGTGGTTTAAGGTAGGAAGTTCACTTGGAAGCAGATGGCTGGAGAAGGAAGAAAAAGGCAAAATCATAAATCATAACAGAAGAGGACAAAGAAGACAAGGAAGCAAGTCAAAATGGGTAAAAGAAGCTGGGTAACAAAAGATCCAAGGAGAAGCAAAAGAGAATGGGGTAAAAGGAAGGGCATGGTAATAAAGGGAAGGAGAGAGTTGCCAACATGACATGTCCTGCCCAGAATCCTAATGAAAAGCTGCAGCATTGGCAAGCCTAGAGCCACGAAGAACAGCAAAAGGCCACACAACAGTTGGACGGTTTTAAAAGTAGCATTGTACTGGAGGGCTTGCAGGGATCCTCACTCCAAGAAGAGTCCTTTAAAATGTAAAGTGCATAGCTTTTTCTTAATTGGAAATTATTCTCTAAAAGAAGGCCACAAGATTTAGAGAAGGAATACATGACAACAGAATGCAATGAAAAAAGAAAAGAGAAGAAAGACCAAAGTGGGGGAAATTACAATGCAGGCAGAGCTAATCAATTATCAAGGTGACTGTGCCCAGAATTTTTTTCCCCCGCAGAAAATGTCTTGATTCTTTACAAATGACCTTGATGGCTAGCTTAGGTATCTTCCCATAGCAATCTAAAACTTGGTATATATACAAGAACTCATTTGATTACTGTTCACATAAACGATTATTTAAACAAGCCAATAACAATATTTAAGTGAGTTGTGTCCTTGTAGAGACAAATTAAACCTAGATCAAAAACACCTTGAAAAATGCAGAGATGTCCAATACAGAGCTTAAAATTGCTACTTGCAGATATGAAAACCATTCCCTTCCTCATCCAATGTAGTTACAAAATACTTCTATACACCTTACATGGAGGTAATTTCTTAAAAAAACAAACAAACAAACAAAAAAACTCCCCTTTCACCTACATTTACTCACATGGCTATTTTTTTTTCTATTGTGAGAGATTAAAGATACAAGGGGACACAGGCCAGACTATATATAACAATACAACTCTGACCCACATAGGATGTTTGGGAAGTCAGACCACAATCTCTATGGCTGCTGTCTCATAAAGATCAAGACTCTGTCAATAAATGCTGATTTTGCAATCCTCTCCAAACCCTTCTACTCTCCAACTCCAGACCAGAGAAACACAAATAATCTTTTTAATAACTCCCAAAGTAAATTTTTGCCCAGAATTATTTTATGGATCCCTGGTTTCCTCTACAACATCCATAATCAGAAACTTAAAAGGATTCTTGACCAAAATATATGTGAAAGTACCCCCCAAATTCCCTAATTGTTCCACCATTCCAATTTATTGGGTCCAGTATTTTGATATAATATTTTACTTCCCTCTCTCTCACGGAGAAAATTCTGCTGATTTAATTGCACTATTTTACCTTTACCTATTTGGTTGATTGTCTGAACTATCATCACCTCTCATCTGGATTACTGTAATAGGCTTTTAATTGATTTCCCCAGTTTCTACTGTTGGCCCCCTGTTTCCTATCAAAACAGCAGCCAGAATGATCCTTTCAATTTGTCAATCAGTTGAGCACTTTGTTTCCCTTCTCACACAGAATAAATATCAAAGTTTTAAATTTTTTCTACAAAATCTTATATGATCTGATCACCAATACCTTCTATTCTTCAATTACCTCCGAGCCATAGCTGTTTGGTCTGTGACAAGTACAATTTCCACAGTGAGGCAGTGACTTATAATAGAGTATCATATATATATATATAAAATACACACACACATATTGAAGTGTTAAAGGATGAATTTTAAGAGAATATGATCATAATTCTCACAAAATTATAAAATTAACATATGTCAAGTGTTCATTTGAATCACATTAATTAAAGGGGAACCAGTAAAATATTGCAACTGGTTCAAAGAATAACCAAAAGAGCAGATGCATATGTAAGAAATGAGGGATTATGAAAAATGTAAAAACTGAGGTAGGGCAGAGCTAGCCAAGGATAGTAATGAACTTGTTAGTCTTGGTCAAAGTTTTAGTCTTTTAATGGTTCCTATCCAAGTTGTTTTTTATTCTTATGATAACCATTTAATTTTCATAAATTACCATTTATTCACTGATGATATATATTTCAATCATTAGTCTAGATACCTTTTGTGAGCTCTCAGACTATTAATTGGTTAGTTTTAGAGATATGGATACCCATGAAATATCAACTTGATAATCCAGAATTATCTAACCTTCAACATGCAATCATTATCTCCCTTAATCTGTTTCACTCTTTGTGTACTTTTGATAAGTAAAATAAGATAGTGTCATATCCTTCCCAGGTAAGTGGTACCTACATTATAACTCTGTTAGACATCTTTAAGCCTCCATTTTCCTCAGGCTCAAAATTCATTACAAATTTTCCTTGAATGAGTCTCTCAGTTGATTTAGTATAATTGTCCAAGGTACCCCCTGCTTCTAATTATGTGTATGTAGATGACTATCTATGAAGGTGTAAAAAAGTCAGTATTTTTTTTGCCCCCAGAGACATTGTTACAAATTATAAATCAATGTGTTTCACTTCCCTGCTTAATAGTATTCAAACTTTTCATTTATCACCAGTAAGAAGTTTGAACTTCTTAAAACATTAGACAAAGTTTGTGATGATTTTTTCATTCTTTATTTTCTACTTTATATTCCTATCTCCAATTTCCTCACTTTTCTTCCTGACACACTGAACAGGTTGTTGTTTGTTCTAGTTAGCAACTTACACTGCTATTTTTGTCCCTTCTGCCTAGGGAAATGATCCACCATCTACTAAGCCGAGTTTGCCTTGCTGACTCCAATTCTGTTTTCCAGATGGAACACAGAAGTAACACCTTCATTAAGCCTTTCCTGAAATTTCCTGATTTTCTGATAGATTGATGATGCTATGTCTTAACCAAAACTAGCATATATTACAATATACTACAATAAGCCAGATTATTTGATGTGTTCAACCTACCAATTGGATTAAGGGATGCTTAAGAACACAAAACATGATTTCTTGTTTCATCTTAGTCCCTGTGACCACAAAGCTTTTAGAATAATAAAATAAAAGGTCCATGAGAGTTTTCTGAATGATTGTCATATCATTCATTTGCATTCATTCCATTTTTTGGCCTATTTCTGCATCTACAGAGGGCCTATTCTTTCACCATTGTACTTCTTCCACAGAAAGATGATTTTCTGTGCAATCAACAGAATCCAAATGATTTGAATATTTAGTAATTTAATACCTTGTTTATTGATTCATTTTCTTCATATCCTGGAATCATTTCTTCTTTTATTTGGACTTTCATTTTAAACCTGCAGATATTGAGAGTCTTTATTGTCATTTAAAAGTATTTGATGTCTCTATCTTTTCATATCACATTTGTAAATGTGTTAATGAAAATCACCTGTTACCTTAAATCTCTAATACATATGTGTCTGAGACAATACTTAGCCAATAATCTTAGAAATGTTTTTGCTTCACTCAATCTAGTGAACTGCTACACAATTTGCAGATTTCAGCCCAGTCAGTTGACCTATCTTTGTTTGAAGCATCTGAATTCCTTTAAATGGCTTTCCAGGAAAACAGGGACCAGTCATCACACTCAGGATTTCATGGTTTTATGGTTACTAACATCTAAACTCCATGAGAGTGGGGGTATATGTCTGTATTATATCACCATGTTTATTCAGCACCTCTCATACTGACTAGTCATACTGACTAGTGCAGGCAAAATGTTTTATTTTATTAGTTTATTATTCAAAGCATGAATAAATGTAACTCCACAGGGGAATGGTTAAATGTTATTTAAGGAAAATCTTTAGGTTTAGAAAATCATCATTCAAAGAGAATGACAGGTTATTTCTCAAGACTATGGAAAAGGTAATGGTAGCAATCAGAGGAATAAATCCTGATTAGAGGTTTAATTTATTTTCAATGGAAAGGTTTAGAAATTGAAGTAACCTGCTAAAGAAGCTTGTGGAATTTCTTCAGCACAAACATCATGGTTATATATAGGATTTCTACTGGAGTCAGACAGTTTGTATCCAATTTGTGTCTGAATATGTTTCTAGTGAAAACAGAGATGGTTTTTTAGGGTTATTTTTAGCCTTTAGATTTTTGAATTCATTTTATTTTACAGATCATTATGGAGTTCTTGAATCATATGCCCAGATGAAACTGCATATTATGTCATTAGCCTAATAAAATAAAACTTTGTGTCTCCTATGCAATAGAAATGAAAATTATCTGTACAGTATTAAGTTTATAAATGTGCTTCCCAAGCCACAGCATGATGGATTATAGTCCCACTGAACATTCAATATAAGCTCTTGCATGGAAAGGAAAAGGAAATTCACTTTGAACTGAATTGAGATAAACATATCTCATAAGTGAATCAAGTTTCAATAATTCACAAGCAGTAAAACCCAAAGTAAGTCAAGGGAGATATATTATAAACGCCATACCTCAAATCAAAACTAGTATTATCATAACATTAAATTACATGTGCTATTCATCAACGTATCTCTCCTCCACACCTTTCTTTAAAACACAATTTTAAATATTTTGTATCAATATTAAACAAAATTGCATATACAACATGATCATAGTGTCTTTTATGTTTCCTAAAATATAAAACATTTGGTGATGCTTTGTGTGTGTGTGTGTGTGTGTGTGTGTAGACAATAAAAATGTTACCATATGTGGAATGCTTTTAGCAATAGTATAATTAACTTGAATAGAAAAATATACATTTGATTTTTTTTCTCTTATCTTCTGCCTTCATATTTCAAAGATACGATTTGATTTTTACAGTAAAACACTATCTTCAGCTTTTCAGGCAATGATATTTTTAAAAATTCAACATACTACTAACCCCTGTGATATAAAATTTAATGTCTACATTTACCTGGCTTAAATATTATCTGTCTGTATCCATACAGATTTTTCTAACTTTGGAAAATAAAGTTATTCAAATATTAGATTCCATTTGAAGTATGAAAAACATTACTGCCCTACAGAGAAACTAATTTAATATTTTATAATCATTTTGCAAAGTCATCAAAGTCAAATTTCTAAATGCTCAATACCTATCAAATACCTTGTTTTTCTTACTTGAGTCAAGACTGCTGTTATTTCTTATACATTGCCTAAGTAAATCTCCAAATTATGTTAATACAGGACTAATAGAGACATTGAATATTGGACAGGCCTCTGAATATTGGCATTTTTATTTGTGGATTGAAAAATATTTGAAAATTAGACATTAAAGATTTTTCTAACTGACCCACAATCTCAAAATCTTCCAAAAAATACAATCTGAGAAATTTTTTGATAGGTACTAATTTTTGCCATAGTACCTATATAGCTTTTCCTGTTCATTTCTCATTATCTTGGACCTAAAAAAATAAAGATACATATGCACCAGTATGATCCTGTTTTCTCTAATAAAATAGAAACTTTCAATTCAAACATATATATTCATATTTACTAAATTCTATATTTTAACAGTTGCAGGTGCTGGTTACACTGTTGGGAAAGCAAATAAAGTCCAAGGGCTGGGATGCAGACCATGAGACCTATAGAGATTTGAGATGTGGCTTTGAATCTAACCTTGAAAATCCTCTGCATGTAATTTCATAAACTTAGTCATCAGGGAGTGTTTTCATTTACATAATTATCCTCTTTAGTATATTTGCATCCCTCACAATGTCTCTTTAACTATGACATCAATAGGATAGAAACTTAGAACTTTTCCTAATTGTTCTTCTATCAGGTATAGCCACAAATTATTCCTTTCATGTTTTTAAATTTTAAAAAGTGCCACTTGATCACCTTTAGTTAATTATTTAGATTACCTTCCTCCACACTAATCATTTTTGATGGATAATTTTACTAATCCTGTAACTAAAAACACACAAAATACAGACCTAGTGCCAAGAATTCATTTACTAATTTGGCAGGCATGTGCTATTGAATATATGCTCATATGGTACAAATTAACAATTAAGGTAGATTGTTCCATTTTATATACAAATATCAATACATTTCTCTGAAAAATCAGTACAGGTATATGTTGTTCTGACCTCATGGGTGTATAGCAATATTAAGATTAAGGATAATTTACAGATAGAAAAATTTATGAAAACAGCCTTTTTTACAACACTAACACTCTGAAGTTCATATGCTGTTAATTAAGTTGCAGGTCTCTTTATACAATTAATATTGACTCTTGGAGAGTAAAATCTTTGAAAATTTTCACAAAAAATTACACTTCTTATTTTTATTCTTATGTTAAAAATTACCTTTCGGTGTTCTCATAACAATTCAATAAAAAACATATCAACATATTTTAGTTGAGGCAATATATCTGTGCAATAAGTAATGTGGCCTTGCAGAAAGAAAGATCTAGCTTTCTCCCTCAGCTTCAGGGAGTTAATCCATGTACAGATAGCTTATCTTTGCTTAGGGCAAGGACTGGCATCATGGACTTACCATGATCTTATGGTAAGGCTTCTCACACTGAGTAGTCTTGGGGTATGGATTATTTAGAATAGAAAGACCATAAAGATTTAGGGTAGGGACTTTGCATCACATGATATTTGTTAACTTGGTGACTGAGTTCAATCAAGTGGGCAGTCAATTAATCAATCATTCGTGCATAAATAATGGAACTGAGAAAAATGTCTGGACAATAGAGTGTGGATGAGTTACCCTGGATGGCAATATTTCTTGCATATTGTTACATAAAGATGCCAGGAGGCCAACACATCCTGACAACCATGAAAGTTTAAGTTTGTAATATTCCCAAATTTATCCCTATGTATAGTTTTCTTTGGCTGATTTTAGTGTATATCCTTGCACTGTAATAAACTGCAATTGTCATTTTCATTAAATTCTCTATGTTTTCAGTGAATTACTGACCTCAAAGTGGTTTTGTCAAGTTCTCATACTTGGAATCAAGTCTTACAGACTAGGTACTCAGACTTTACGGTTTGGCAAATTCAAGGTAATGCATAACTGCCAATCTTCTAGCATACTAATTGTCTATTCTAGACATCAGTGTTAATCAACATCTATTTCTGCTAAGTTGCATATTTTTAAAGAATAATTGAAATATGTGTCTGGTAAAAGAAAAACAGCAGCCCTATATATTGTATACTAACTGTGCTAGGTACTGCACATGTATTTTATTCTTGGTTTATCATATCATCTTATGAAAAACATATCTATTTACAAAGAAGACATTATATAAGTAACTTTTCTGAGGTTTAGCACTGTGTAGGAAAATAAAAATTCAAAACCAGCTCCATTAAATGTCCCATGATCAGAACTACTATCAAATGCAGCTTCTCCTTGTTAACATAGCACCCAATCCTATTTTAAGACTGATTTGATTAAGGCTGAAATACTTAAGGCTAGAAATGTCTGTAAATTTTGATTACATGATTATCTAAAGTAAAAGGAATAGCTTGTTTAGTCACATGATTATAGTGCTGGACACTTTTCATGAACCCAAAATGTCACACAGTTATTCAGTGCACAATTATATCTATAACAGATTGTGCTATTGACTTCTTGAAGTTTCAAATGAGTATAACCTAATTAGGGCAGCTGAGAAATCTCAGGCATATTCCATTACCTTCACTTGACACAATATGCCGTCAAGATGCTCCAAAATTTAATGTGAAGTTTAACTATCAAACACTTCTAAAATCTTATGCAACTAAATCTCATTGCCTTAGACTAGAAAGGAGTTTTGAATTAATAAAAAAGAAAAGAATTTATGAGACATCAGCAACTGTTCATAAACTAAAGATTAGATATTCCTTTTGCTCAAATAAAAGGATCTACTATATCACATACATTTACATACACTAAGATGTGTAAATCACTACATATGCATATAAGAATGTAAAACTCAGGCAAAGTAAAATTAATAGCATTGCCAATCTTCTTGTACAGGTGCATACAGGAAATATGTATGAGGAAACTATGGTAGAAAAAGTAATAAATTTAGAGTAAATTTCATGAGATTAAATCTGCTGTTACTGTAAATTTGGTCTTATCCTCTCATGCAGGAATTTTAAAGATTAAATGAGAAGTAAGATATATGAAAAGAATTAGTTGATTTATTGGAACATTGTACTTATTAAAAAGAATTGAGTAGGTTTACTCTTGATTCACAGATCTTACATTATCTGATATTTAAATATATCTCTCTGTGGCAGTTTTATATGTTTATAATATTTATTTTCTTGTACCAGAACTTTGGGTTTTTATCTGGACTGAATTGTATCACCACAATATTGAGATGTTAGAACCTTAACTTTCTCAGAATGTGACTGCATTTGGATGTGGAACATTTTAGCAGGTGATTGAAGTTAAAAAGATGCTATTTTGTTGTGTGCTAATCCAATATGGAAGTTTATAAGAAGACACAGCTTGAATTCACAGAGAAACACCACAGATTCATTAAGCAAGAAGAAATACCATGTGAGGACACAGGAAAAGTGGACATCTCCAAGTCCAAGAGAAAGGTCCCATGAGAAACCAAACAAAGTCAGACCTTTGTCTTCTATTTCTACCTTTACCAACCACAAGAAAAAAAAATTTCGGTTGTTAAAGTCACCCAGTTTAATTTTATATTTTGCTATGGTGGTATTTTGTTAATGGCAATCTCAACAAATTAATACAGATTTCTAATTACAAACCAGTTTTCATGGTAATGCCTAAAACCAGTACCAAGGCTTGCTCAGACATTGAAAAATAGTTACTAAAAATATTTTTAATTGCCCCTAAGCACTGCATAATAAAATAAACACAAAGATGATGTGGATTTAATGAATAATTTTAGTAAAAGTTTAACAAATCAAAAGGTGAAATAACTTTTATTTTACATTCATTTCTCAAAAATAATCAGTTAAAAATCAAAATTAAATTAAAAATGAAAAATTTAATTTATTAATTTTAAAATCTGTTGTAAGGAAACAACTGAAAATCAAGTTTCACTGAGCAGTTAGCACAAATCTATGTTCTTACATTATTTCTATTATCCATCTAAAAACATACAATCGCTTAGATTTTGGTTTTGTCTGTTTTCCTATTAGGCTGTTAGCATTGTGATTTAAGAAGTGTTAATTTAGCCGGTACACAGTTGTCTAGTCCTTATGTCAGTGGTTCTTGAAAGTTCCTTTCTCATGTATCTATTTCAGAACTAATTAAAAAATATAGGTGTTCTGTCCAAAAATGAGCTATATAAAACTTGGCAATCAATTTCAGAAGTTCAAAAACTCCCACAGTTGTGGAATACACTTATTGTCATGGAGATCACTAGTCATGTGTAGGAAAGAACCTGGTTCCATTTCAGGAAAATGTGCTGAATGCTTGAGAGGAACCTGTAGGTCTAGAATGTCAGACACACATGGTAGTTCAGGAATAACTTGAAAGAACACTGAAAATTTTGCAAATGTTATACCAGGTTATCTCTTAGAATTATGTTTCATTTCATTGCTTTAACCAGATTGGTATTTTATTTTACTTTTATTGATTTAAATTAAAGTTGGGAAGATGTTGGTCAAAGGATTTCAAATTTTAAGTCAGACAGGAGGAATAAGTTTAAGAAATCTATGGTATAACAGTGTGAATATAGTTAATAACAATGTACTGTATACTTGAAAAGAGATAAGAATGTAGATTTAAGTGTGTTCACCACAAAAAATAGTATGATAAATAATGTATATATTAATTACCTTGATTTAATCATTCCACAACTTATAAATATTTTAAAGCACCAGACTATGCATGATAAACATATAAAAGTTCTGTCAGTTAAAAATAAAAATTAAATTAAAAATGAAAAATTTAATTTATTAATTTTAAAATCTGTTGTAAGGAAACAACTAAAAATCAAGTAGGGCTGTATCAGACATAATGCTTCCTCTTAAAATAACCTTAACATACTTGAAAAAATAGTTATGTCCACATATAAACTTCCATATCCGTATATCGAAAATGAATAAATAAAAAATAAAACCCAAAAGAAAAAAATAAAAAAACCAAAAGCACACAAGTAGAGTCATAAGCGCATAAATAGCCAAAGGGTGTCAAAAAAGATTACTAGTATTTATTACTCCTGAGTCATTTGTAATTCTCTACTAAAAACAGATTGGAATTAGGGAGTTCTATATATTTGGGAAATGAGATTCTGATCTTTGTTTCCAAAGCCAACTGTAAATGTGTGTTTAAACAGACATCAATTCCTATAGCACATATTTCTTATTTTCATAATATCTTTCAGGAGAAAGAGATCTTATGAGCCCAACAGAGCCAAAATTTTTTTTTAATTTATTAAATATTAAAGCAATTTATACACCTGCATCACAGATGCTGATATACTCAAAAGAAAGATATGAAGAAAAGGGTCATCAGAGATATCAGATAATTACTTTTTTTTTTGAGAAACTAAAAGCAAACAAAAAGCATGATACTAATCCCTTATACTAAATATTAAATTTGCACTAGACTCCCAGCATATTTCACACCCAAAACATATTCACATGCCAAAATGTACCCTCAGTACTTGTTTAATTACTTTAAAGTCAAGGATGTCATTATTTTACTTTGCAATTAAGAAAATTCTATATAATAAATCAATATATATTTTATATAGTTGTATTATTTTCTATTGTCCCTCCAACCCTTATTGTACCCAACAAAAAAATAAATTAATAAAAGAAATCCAGACACAAGGAAAATAATACTATGCTCAATATGTTACCTCTATCAAGGTAAATATGAACAGAGTTTTCAACTGAAAACTGACTTCTAGTCCCGACTGGGACAGTGGTATGTTGACTTTCATAAATCAGACATCTCAAATTTATATTAGTTCTGGCATTTACCATTTTTCTCATCTCCAGCAGTAAAATAAGACTGTTTGTAAATATCTTAAAGAAAACAGTTTAGGGATTCTTTTCTCCATTTTTTTTGGTTTTATTTTGTATTTGTATACTCTCCTATATAAAATGACAATAAATTCCAGAGTCAGGTGGTCTGCATTCAAATTTAGTCTCATGACTTCTTTGCTATGGGATCTTAGGCAATCTGCTTTTTCTTCTTTTGCCTCAGTTTCCTTATCTGGGAAATGAAACAATAGTACCAAACTAACATGACTTTCATAGGAATAAATGGATTAATACATTTTTGCCAATTAGAATAATACTGGCATTTACCAAGGATGGAATATTTTCATTGATGAGAATGGTCTTTTATTCTTTAAAAATGCTATGACATTTTTCTAAGTACTGTATCTGAAGAGACTCCTAAATGTAAGGAAAGCTTCCCCCTCAAATGCTAACACACAATTTTATTCTTGAGTTTAAATCATCAATGTTTCTAACACAAACACCAAGAGCATCATCTCAAGATTTGACCGGAATGATATGTTTTATTCAATAAATGGTAAATTGCTCCTGAGCAGGAAGTTTCCTAATTTGACTTGAGAGAGCAACTGAGCAGGAGTGAGCTGGTTCCAACACCTCAGTACAATGCTAATGATTTTTTCATGTTGAATTAATAGGATTGAAATGTTTGTGATTTCAGCAGCTGTTGGGAACAGTGGGAGAGCTTCTACCAACACACCAACAGCCTTGTGCCCCTCACATGGCTGTGTTTAGATGAACAGGAATGCTAACAGTCTGTCTAGAGTATGCTAATCTTAAATTAATAATAATCATCTCCATCAAAAGCAGCTATCAAATATTTCCCCCTTTCCATGGAGAATTTGTATATACTTTTTAATGATCTCATGAAAGAGTAATTTGTTGTGCACATAAACTAAAATTTATATCTTGAAGCAGGTGAGTGGCTACTATTTAGCTGTCTGATTAATTATCACAGCAAGAAATGATTAGGATTTGCCAACATATGGAACATTTTTACTTTACTCAGGTACATTATTACTCCCTTAGATCCTTTCACTGACTCCCAATGGCCTCCTGTTTAAAATTTAAGTGTTTCCTCTGAATTCATATTGAGCTTTTATCCTCCCAGAAATACTACTAACCAATTCATTTTCAGCTGAGTTTTTCTCAAACACATTGACATATTCATTTAATTCATTTTTTCCTATTGTTTTTTTCTCTCCCAACACTTGGCATTACCTGTATGTTTGCAAATACCTTTTCACTTGTCTGTTCTTTTGATAACTTAAGATTGCAGACAGTATAACAGGATTTATTTTTATCATACTGCACTTACAAGACCTAAAAATAATGCTGTGCTAATAGAAAAATGAAAATAATTTTCACATATGAATGTGTTTGAACTAAGATCTTAGGAAACATAACTGATTTATGAGAGCAATTATCTAAAACCTCAGGATATATTTTTGTATTTTAAATTAAATAAAATATTTGTGATAGATCTGCAACACCCATGGATAAAAATGTTTGATACATACAATTCCTAATGAAATTATTTTTTCTTTACATTAATACCCCAAATTGTGAAAGACATATAACATGTTAGATGAATAGGATAAAGAGAAAAAGGAATAAAGAAATCAGGAATCAAAAGGGAGTTAATGTCATTGGTAGTAAAATATCTCTAAAAAATAATCACAAAAAAATTGGTTGAAGGACTTTAAAAATCTCTTAGAATAATTAGCATAAGTATATATTATGTGATTTATATAAAAGGGATTTAGGTTATTTTTTCCTAAATAGTTAACATGTGTTGGGGCTGGGGATATGGCTCAAGCAGTAGCATGCTCGCCTGGCATGCTTGCAGCCCGGGTTCGATCCTCAGCACCACATACAAACAAAGATGCTGTGTCCGCCAAAAACTGAAAAATGAATATTAAAAATTCTCTCTCTCTCTCTAAAAAAAAAAAAAGTTAACATGTGATCTATTACTCCTTTGATATAGAATTTTACATCAAATTTCCTCAGGAATAAATAGCAATATTTTCACATCTGAAAATTAAATTGAAATCATGTGTGTATAACCAAAGTAAGGATAAATTTCTTCTTACCATCTTGATAAAAAAATCAATATTTTACAAATCCAATGGTAGAGGTAATATATATAATAATGCTTTGTATAGTAAGTTCTTGTGATGACTAAATGTGGTTGTCCCTTTTTGCCAACTTTCACGATTTATTAGATTTCTTGTTCAAATGCTCTCCTAAATACAAATTAGAAAGACAACTTTATAAAAATTTTATAAAGAGGTATATATTTATATTGAAAAAAGTATGGCTAAATCTGTTAAATATATGGTATAACACGAATTATTTTCATTAGAGTGTTTTAATTATGACCAATGTGAATATGCAATTCCAACTCTAGGTCAGATATACACAGAGATGATCCAGAATTGCTCTTTACATTTATGAGGGAGTATTTTAAACTGGGAATGAAACTTCTTCCAAATAAATTATCAAGTGGTATTTTTCCTCCAAATAATGTGTGTACATGTGTTTATATATTATCTCAAAATAAAATACCTTAAATGTACATTTTTTCCAGGCATTCATCTAAGATTGATACAAATTCTCAAACACACAAATTGAACACATATATGCACATATAATTTCCACATTATTATGGAAGCTTTAAGATTTTTGCCTCCTAAAAAGATGACAATAATTACTAATCGTAGTGCCTAACCTCTAAAACCGCATTGTCAGAACTTGTTCATTGTGTCATAATTAGAAAGAGACCATTAACACCAATGTTGTGAACTTTCACTATAGTTCAGGATATGGTGTGGTGTAACCAATTAAAACAAAAATATTTAAAGAGGTAAAGAAAGCATAAAAGCCAATTCATTAGACCTTCATGTTTTGGGTTCACTGGTAACTGAAATGTACATTAAAGCAGAAAGCCTTGAATTGCTGATACATCCCAAATCATATTATAAATGTGAAAGGTGGGAACACTTAGCTTGGATTACTGAATATACATCAATGGACAAGGTTACAGTGATGACTCAAACAGCTGTGAGAAATTATAGAAACCCACACCTAGTAGCAATAGGTAGATATAAAGTGGATGCTTTTAAGAATTATCTATTTTGTTAATGTTGGAACAGTTTGAACATTGGCTGTTCTATGAACTTGTAAAAGTTAGATTTATTCTGGAAGTGAGTTCCCAATAGTTAAACAATAACATTAAGAATGGTAGGTTCAGGATTCCCCTGTCCCCCAGTTCTGCATCCCTCCAGACCTGTCAAATGTCATTGAGGTAATTCTCTGGAAGTGATCATGTACTTTCAAAGGAAAGTATGCATGTGCTTTGATCTTAATTATTTATATATATATATATATATATATATATATATATATATATATATATATATATATACACTTTAAGATAATGGCCAGTCTGTCTTTACTTGATCATACAGGGGTATTGTGAGTCAGCAGAGTAGACTCCATATGCAGCTCACTAAAACTTGCTTATGGTAGCTTAGGAAAGAAAACCAATTGTAAAATTGTGCAATTATTCTAGATCCTTGTTTATAGTCATAATTATCAAAATCTAATATTGCTTGTGAATACACACATAAACATAGAAACAACTACATTGTATATATTCCTCACTAGTACAAGGTTCATTTTCTCAGGCCCTTGTATCCGCCAAAAATATCACATGGGTGTGAGGTGCACTGCAGCAACAGCTGCAATATGTAACAAAGAAATTACCTGGTTAAAATTCTACCTGTATTTTAGACAAACATCAGCTATGATGGTAAGATGATAAAAGTCCACCTGTACTCTCCTGCGCACTCCTGCACCTACCCCCGGAGCATAACAACAATTACTACATCATAATCAACAATCAGCTATAAAGTGCTCTCCATGTGCCAAGAAACTGTACATTTACTTATTTATTTATGGTATCAGGAATTATTGCAGGGGCACTTAACAACTGACTTACATCCCGAGCTCTTTTTATTTTTTATTTAAGATAGGGCCTCACTAAATTGCTTAGGTTCTTACTAAATTAGTGAGACTGGCCTTGAACTTGCAATCCTCCTTCCTTAGCCTCCTGAGTCACTGGGATTACAGATGTGCACCACCAGGCTAGGCCCAGGCAATTGCATTTTTATCCTCAGAATGGCTATTATCTAAGCATTACAATCTGATGATGTACATGAGAAAATTTTGTATTAGTGTCCAAGGTACATATATACATTAAGAAAGGTTAGTACTATCAGAATTCAGTTTAATTTCAAAATAGGTTTTCTTAAGGGTTATAAAGGTTTCTTTCCCATTACTACTCAAAACTAGAATTTAGAATGAGTTCCTAACATATTTAAAGGGAAAATGCACAATTTCTAAAAATGAAGCAAATGTCTATACTAGAAGATACACATCTACCATTTCTAAATTTTTAGTTTGGAACAGAACCTTCTAGTTTAAGCTCTGCTTCAAGAATGGGATGAACTAGGATACAAAATCTACTGTGTCAAAATCACAAGGAATTTACACTGGCTTACCCCAACTCTAGATTTTACAAAAGGAAAAAAAAAGTTCTGAAAGAAGACAATCTTAAGCATAAAAAAAAAAGAAAAAAAGAAAGAGAAAACCATAGATACAATGAAAATGGTGATCTCTCTTTCATATTCTCTCTTGCTCACCACAAACATATCAAAGGGATCATGTAGCTTTTCTAAAAAAATGGGTATCATCCAATCTTAGGTAAAGAGGAAAGACACCATTATTATTAAAAAAGAGAATGATGGATATTCTTTATAGAATAGATTCATATTTAAAATGAATTAATTACTAAACAATAAGAAATGCATTAAATATGTGAGATAAATTATCTCAGGTAACATACATGGAAAATAAAAAATGGTTGTACAAAAACTAGTCATCCATAAGTAATAACCATTTAAACAACTGGCTGTCTTGGTTTTATTTTTGCTTTGAAATGATGATTTGTAGCAGCATGGGGGATAAATTAAAGAACCGAACAAAAAAGAATCTGAAGACTATGGCAATGGCCCAGGTGAGAATGTTTTCCTCAAATAAAAAGGTGACATGAGGAGTGGAGGAAAGAAGATTTATGAAGTATTTAAGACATAAACAGACAAATCTTGGTGCTTGATGGAATTGGAACTTGAAGAAAATGGAGAAATAGGAATACCTTTAAAACTAATCTATAAATCTTGTTACAGGTGAAATTAATCAGGAATGGCTACATTTCTAGGGACCTATAAAAAATGAAAGTGTAGGGCCTTTTGTTCAAAAGAATTAAGAATCTGAAGATGGCAACAGCAGAGCACTAAATCAAGCTCAGAATCCTGTTACTTATAAGAGCCTGTGTGACTGCTTGGGTTTTCCATGAAAACAACACTGAAACTCATTTGCTAATTACAGTAACAGGAAACAGGAAAGCAAAGGAAAAGATATTGAAAAACACTAGTTAACTAATGCTTGAATTCATTTTATATTACAGAAAGTAGAATAAACAAGAGGTGAATCTCTTCCAGGGCCTCCTCTTCTGGCCTATTTGGGCTTCTTCCTTCTATGGTTATTCTGTCTTTGACAGCTAACTTTTCCTCTTACCAAGAATAGGAATCATACTTCCTTGCCAGTCTTGGCTTTGTGGCCTAGCAGCAGAGTCAGCCCATCTTGTTGAATTTTCCAGATCTCTGCTCCATGCCTCAGCCAAAGAAAACCAGTGTGGGGTGAGCAGGGAGGAAAGACAAGGGGTGTGGGAGAGTGGGAAGGTATTCTGCTCTGCCTTACAGTCTCTCATGCCTTTTGTGCTCTGCTGGAGCTGAGGTTTTGCTCTTTTCCTAATCACACAAGGGAGGTTAAGCATATATAGACTACTGGGGCCAGAGTAAAAGCAATCACCCCCACCATGATCTAGTCTGTGTCCTGTCATTTGGGAATAACCTATCTGCTTGTCTGAGCTTATACAAGAAAGGTGGTGTTCCTTTGTTAACCTTGCAAGTACGTTTGATATTTACCATCCCATCTGAGACACACTATTTCCCTTTCTGAGGCCAATGAGAAAGTCAAAGTATATTTCCTTTTCAATCATGGGAAGACCCACTGCCCTCTTTGGGAAAGAGAGAGCTTTGAGACACAGAACCCAGCTCTCTATTTAATGTGAGCACAGCAGAGTAAGCAGAGGGGGTAGGACATGAAATTTGGTCTGTTGCAGCCAAAGTGGGGATTTCTTGACCTAGGATATAACTCCCCTAAACTGAGAATAGGGTAATAATGGAGGACCATTGCTCCACTTCTATTAATAGAAGATGTGAGAGGGTGAAGTCCTCTCCTAAATGTGTGAAAGAGGCCAACAAGTGAAAGTAGAATTTTTGCTTGTGTCTATACTCAGTAAAATGGCCTCTTTGTGACAATAGAAAGCCAATCTTCGTCCTCCAAGAACACATCATTAAAAAAAAGAAGAAGAAGAATAAGAAAAGATAATTGAAGAAAACATTAGAATGTTGTATGAAAGGAAAAACTTCTATAACAAAATACAGCAAATATAATCATTTACAATTAAAAATGTCTTGGGTTGAATTTCTTTTTTTTTTTTTAATGCGAAAATGTTTTGCCTAAGTTAAATAGAAAGGGTTTAGAAAGAAAACATCAGATTAATTTCAAAAATAGTGAACATAGCTATAACAATAAAGCATTGGTAAGTGGAAGGTAGAACAGTTGCATGTATATTAAATGAATATATAAAACTCTTGAGGTCAGATGATATATTTTACTTGTACCAAATACCAAATATAACATATAGCATTTAAACTTAGTGAGTACACACTCATGAAGATGTACTTCCAAAACATAAAACATAAGAAACATAGGAGCACTTCAATTCTTCATCACACATTAACTTATAACAAACAGCTAACAATGGACCCCAACTTTCTCATCTTTTTACATTATCTCTTTGCTAATGTCTCCCCTCTGCCTTCCAACATTTCCACCCCCTCTTCAGGGAATTTAGTTTTCCTTGGCATTTATATTTCATAATAACATAGGTACCTTGGAAGTTTTGAAGCAGAGCAAATAGACTGCAACTCATCAAATATATTTTATTTCATTTTACAGATACATGAAAAGGAATAACATTTTGCCCCCAGCTCAATTCTTCTATCTTCTTTTTCTTTTTGGATCTCCCAATGACTTCAAAGAGAAATTTTCTCTGAGAGAATTGATCAAGGTCTGTAATGTACAAATCTGAGTTCTTTAATGCCAAGGCATAAAATCACAATAATTTGGTTTTTTTATAAAAAATAAACAAAAAGGCCAGCAAAACAATAACAATTATGAACCCCCTACATTATTAAATCTCTTGACCTTACTGAAAGAGCTAGAATTTCACTGTTCATACACCAATAATATAATTTGTATAATTATTTTTATGTTAATAATTACATCCTAGTAGAATGATTTGGTGATTTCACAAAAGCCAGCATCTGAGATGTTAATTATTCTAAAGCAATATTGTTCAACAGAATTTTCATCACTTCAATTATAAACCTAGTGCCAGCACTGTCTAATGTGGTAGCCATTAGCCTGATTTGCCTATTTAACAGATGAAATGTGGCACTTACAACAGAGGAACTATGCTTGTAATTTTGTTTAATTTTTAATTAATGAAAAATTTAAATTTAGATAACCACTATACCTATACCGAGCAGCACAGTTCCAGTTGCCCTTTTACAAGTAGCAATCTGCTAGATAGGTATGAAGTGATAAGTCGAACCAGTATGGGAGTTCATCATAATTTAGTGCAGATAAGGATGCACAAGGAATGAAAAAAAAAAGTTTCAAGTAAGAACTGTGTAGAAAAACACGATTGAAAAAGGCATCAGTTGATTTAATATGACTGCAGAGAAAAGAAAGCTCACACAGAGGGTATAAACTTTAGGCCAAAACTTGAATTAAATGACTAGCCAACCAAGGAAATAACTCAAGGAAAGCACATATGTGGCTGGGGAGTAGCAGAAACCAAGGCTTGCCCATCTTAACTTTACATGGAATTCATAGAAACGTGTCTGGAGCAGAAGGAGCAGAAGGAGAAAGACACAACTCCACGTGAAAGAATTAAGCAGCATCTAATATTTATCCAACGTTGAGTATTTTTAAAGGTCTTTGATTTTTTTAAATTATGAAAATATTGCACTGTTAATGGGAAAAAAGCATTATTATATTTGTGAGTTTAAATTTTTACTTTTATTGTTTTGTTCAGAATGAAACAGACTGAGCAAAAAATAGGTTCTGGGGAGAAAAGGTTCTAAGGTATTACAGTTGTCTGGTTTGATATGATATGGCATTGGCATTTGAAGAGTAAAGAAGCAGAAGGATTAAAAGTGCATGTGCATGTGCATCACACACACACACACACACACACACACTCCACACATGAAGGATTAGATATTGGGACTAAGAAAAAGAGAAATCAGGGTTGAGGCTTCAACAGGGAGGTAAATGAAACTCACTCAAATGAAGAGTACAAAAGGAAAAAACTTTAAATTAACTAGGTCATGTGTTTAAGTCCATTAATTTAAAAATGTGTTTGAGATATTCAAAGGGAGTTCTCTAGGCAATAGGAGCCAGAGGGAGGATCAAGGGCAAGTTGAAGATTGAAATATAAATTTTGTAATTCTCAAAAAGTAGATAGTGATTTTTTTCATTATAATTGAAATTTATAGATTAAATTAAAAAAAAACTCTTCAGGGTTTCTTTTTCCTATAAAATGTATCCTAATATATTGAAATAACTTATGTTTTGTGAATCTCTCTCACCTGTTGATACTATAAAATTTCTTACCTTATTATATTTGTACTTTGAAAAAAATTCCAATAGATATTCAAAATAAAATTGTTAGAGGAATTTTCTACTTAAAATAGAAAGGAGATAATGTCATCCAATCAAGATGTTTAGCTCAGAGGACACTGAAGGGAGAGACAAGGTTTACAAAACAGACTTGCTATTAGACTCCACTGTATTCTTTTTCTTCACTCTCAGTTCAGCTCTGTGAAAAAAGAAAATAAAAAGAAATGCTTTCCATACATTCACTCAAAACTCACCACTGCTGAATCCTTCCAGAAGAATGACACTATACTTTGTTAAATAGCATGGCAAAAGGCATAAAATATATCATAACCTGCTTGTTTTAAGGGACTTAGACACTCAGTACAGTGTCAAAAATGCACATGGGGAGAAATATATTTTGTGAACACAAAGTTTGCTGTAAAAACCCTAATATTGATTTCATGTTTTTATTAGTTAGAAGTGTATTGATTTTTAGTGAGATCAATTTAATCATTCTTTTTTCCTCTAATTTCTGGCACAATGGGGTCATGTATTTCTGAACTACCTCTTCTTATTTAAGTTGCTTCTTCATTTTTCCTCCATTCTCTTTGTTACAAAAGGTGTGTGTAGGTATGGCACTGCAGGAGCAAAAAAGGGGTAAACTTATTTATGAAGTAAACTTTTAGTCAAGAGCTTTCAAAAAAACATTTTTGAATAAATTAAGAAAATATGTCAAGACATAGTCTACATGTGCTATAAGAATTCTGAATCCTTTAGAATTTACAGAGACTAACCCACATAATTACAAGTATCTTATATTAGACAAATTTGCCAAAAACATGCATTAGAGAAAAGATAGCCTCTTCAACAAATGGTGCTGGGAAAACTGGAAAACCATATGTAACAAAATGAAATTAAACCCCTATCTCTCACCATGCAAAAAACTCATCTCAAAGTGGATCAAGGACCTAGGAATTAAACTAGAGACTCTGCGTCTAATAGAAGAAAAAGTAGGCCCTAATGTTCATCATGTGGGATTAGGCCCCAACTTCCTTAATAAGACTCCTATAGCGCAAAAAATTAAAACCAAGAATCAATAAATTGGATGAATTCGAACTAAAAGGTTTCTTCTCATCAAAAGAAACAATCTGTGAGGTGAACAGAGAGCCTAATCTTGGGAGCAAACTTTTACCCATCACACATCAGATAGGGCATTAAACTTTAGGTATATAAAGATCTCAAAAAGCTAAGCACCAAAAAACCATATAACACAATCAATAAATGAGCCAAGGACCTGAACACCACACTTCTAAGAAGAGGATATACAATCAATTAACAAATATATGAAAAAATGTTCATCTCAGAATTTCTTTATGGAACACAAATCAATTAACTATATAGCTATGAAATAAATATATTAACCAGATAAAACCAGTATGAATGGAAATAGATACAGCATTTATATCAGAAACCAAAATTAAATTTTTTGTCCATTCTATTTCAAATTTATAAGTCATACTGGTCCACTGACTACTATTATTTGTAAGAGGTCCAAACTAAGAAAGAAATTGCATATCTATATCAATATAGGCATATAGCTATATATTTAGAAATATAATCTATAACACAATATCAACATTCAAAGGTGGGTTGAAATTTATAAGAAATGAAAATATACCTCTTGAATTCATTTTTATATGAAGAAATATTTATTAATGAGAAACACATTATGTGAATTATATCAATGTGGAATGTGTTAGAGATAAATTACTTCTCTCAATGTACTCAACTTATAATGTACTTTGAGGTTATTTACTTTTTGCTTCCTCTATGCAAAGTCAACTTTCAAATAATCACCCAAACTGTAGCATTAACATGTTTAAATCATTTTAATCCATAACACCAAAAATATGCTGAACCCAAATAAAAACTTAAAAATCATATTTGTTATAATCATCAGTGTCAAATATATTTAATGTTCAATATTCTTATAAGATAGCTATTATTCTCTTTTTCCAAATATGAAACCTGGTAACTATGCATATTAAGTGAATTTCTGACATCACCCAGGTAATGCATTCTAAATGTTTTGAAGGTTAGGACTCTTGTTCCTAAACCTGCAAGCATTCTTAGAAGAGTGACTGACATATTGTAGGGAGCCAGTATTTATTTGCTCAGTTGAAATGAAGAAGAGGAGCTATGAATACAAGGGGATTTATTTGACATTAAACTCATCATTTTTCCACTGTGATGTATAACACTCAGCTAAATCAAAAAATATATTTTTTCCCCAAAAAAACTATAGATGTCCACTGCACTACAGATGCCTATTGGCTATCCCTCTTTAAAGTGAAAAAGCAACTGGTCTTCTAAAATTTCTATTAATTGTATCTTTAAAAATGTATATAATATAACTGAAATTGGGAGGTCTAAGTTGTTCAGAGGTTAAAGTGAAGGAATCTCCTAAGGACTATCAATAGAAAAGAAGTAACAGATGCCCTGGATGTAAAAATATCTAAGAAAATGAAGACCCGCAGAAGAAGGAGGAGCACAAAGAAAAGGCTGATGAGTGTGAACTTGGCTCAGACACAGATGTTCTCCAGGGCACACTTGGATCCCAAACTCATATGTCCAAATGAGTATTGATGAGGAGGTCTCCGCACTTGAGAGTAGCTTTCTGTGTGTGTCAATATTATGTGCATCCTTCAGAGCTGCCTTAGTAATGAAAAGTGCCTAGCAATTGTAATCATATCTTGATTAATATCACAGATGCCAAAGGCCCAGAGAAACTGTCACATTGCTCAAGAGGGAAGGTATAGCTATTGTTTTAAGTAATCTAAAATTGTATTTAGGTCTATAAATGTATAATTAAGTGCCTATTGTAGATAAACCAGTGTGTTTATTGCTTAAGAAAAAAAAAATAAGTTGATAATTACTATATTTTAAAAATTATGAAAAATATAAAAATTGTGGCCATGATCATGTTTACCAAATCTTAGTATATCAGAACAATGAAAAAAAAATCAAAGAGTCTTGACTGAGATATGATTAAGACAAATGACTATTTTGTAAACCATGTGTTAACTCATTAAATTGATCACCATATGAAGCTTTAAAGTCTGAATATGTAAATAGATTTAAAAATTCTATTAATGACAAATTACTGTTCATTATCAAAATTTATAAGGATATATTAGCAAATGAATTTACAACCTTTAATGTTGATATCAATGAGGTCAACAAGTTTGTTCCTTTATAGCACACTCTTCAATGCAATATCAATCTAAATCTATTGCTCTATATCATGAGAGTTCCAATTCTCATATTTCTGTAGATCTATTTCTGGAACTTCTATATTTTTTAAAAAATATATATAAAATATTTGTTTCTACTCTAAGGGATTATGGTTGATATTGCTAATCAAAAACCAAATTCTGTTCTCTATTTTATAATAACAGAATTATAGTTGGGAATGGCTGCCCATAAGAGGACTACATTTTCCAGCACCCCTTGCAGCTAGGTTTGGTCATGTGACTTATTTCTGGGCCAGCATCATTTGGTATCATCAATGCCCTTTCCATCTGCCTTTTCTAGAGTGATATTAAAAGCATAAGTTGAAGAAGGCAGATCAGCCCTTTCTCAGATCTTTGAATGACTTCATGTGAACACAGCAATTTTGACCTGGAGTAGCTAACCTGGATCATTATCTAAAATAAACTTTTCTTCCCTTAACACTTATTTTATTGCATTTTTAAGCCATTAAATTAGTTTCAGTCCTTCACAAAGGGCTTACTTTAAATTCACTACAACACAAACAGCTCTGAGAGTTCAAAACTAGTTTTACTTAAATTGGCACTGTTGGTTTTTTCCATCCATTTATTCAAATTTTTGTACCTTCACTAAAATTTTCAAACTCCCTGAAACATCTAAATTATGGAAAATAGGACATGGAATTTACCTTTCAGAATTAAAGCATAGTATACACTATTTTGAGTTATTATATTTTGAACCTGGAAGGTTCCCAAAAGGTCTATGTATTGAAGATCTGGAACAGTATTGGAAGGTGGTAGATCCTTTAACAGATGGAAACAGTTGGAGGAAGTTAGTTCACTGGGAAAAGAAGACCTTTGCTTTTTTTTCTTTTTATTTCCCAGAAACCATGAAGTAAACAGTTCTCATCTGTCATATGCTCCTATCATTATATACTATGTTGACAAAGCCCTAAGCAACAGAAAACAATGAGATGAAAAAATAAATGCCATAGATACACACTAAACAGAATTCTGAAACCATGAGCCAAAATAACCCTTTCTTCCTTTTAAGTTATCTCAGGCCTTTTGTCACAGTAACAGAAAGTTAACTAATATCACTGAGAAAAAAGTATTAACTCACCCTTCAAAAACAGGGAATAACTTTTAACAATTGTAGAAATAAAAGAGCCAATAATAATTATTCATCATATTAATAAGTACCAGATAACATTAAGCATTTCAATATCATCTAAAAAAAATTTATGAACACACAAGTAATATAGTATTTAAAATTTTTCATTATTCAAAATATGAAATAATTCAGACAGCATAAAGTCTTTGGTGTATTCTTCAATGATTTGAAATTTAAAATGTTACTAATTATCTCTTCAATGTATCCAACATTATTAAATGTTATTGGCATGGACAAACTAAAGGTAAGTAATATGCAAAATAAACATTTTTTTCCTAAGATTTGTATCTTAAAAGTGACATTATAACACATAGAAAATGGGAAGTATGAATCGGTCTATATTGTGAATATCCAAATTTATTAGCATAGTACTCTCAGGAAATGAAAAAAGAAATGCCATAGATACACAGTAAGTAGCAGTTCATATCTAAATTCAGAGACCAGCGTTTTAAGTAAGACTATTTAAATTTTGCATGCATGTTGAGTGTATATGCTTACAGAAATGTAAGTTTTGTTATATAGCATATATATATATATATATATATATATATATATATATATTGTGTATAATCTATATTCATGAGTAAAGGAAGTCATAATAAAGGTATAAAAATGGAAAATAAACACATAATTCAGACTTGGCAACATACCAACAAGAAGAAGGTATATTTAATTACATAGCAGTTATACTGAAACACATAACATGATGGCCAATTGAAAGGCAATATCTAGTTGCAAGAATATGAAAAGATGAATGCACACAGTGGTGAAAATGAGGCTAGCTTAAATTCATTAGTTCCCATCATTCTATACATAAAACACCTATTAAAACTTAATTTGAGCAATTTTATAGCTGTCCTATAAAGTTTTATAGGTTTTTATAGGTGTCCTATATATAGGATGATAAGACATAATAGATTAACATAATGGTGATTCCACCAAAGCAGATAGAATTTTCCATTTCAGATTTAAAATAGGTCTGTTATAGCCAAATATTTTACACTTACAAAACTTCCGTACTTTTTTCTTAGAAATGGCTGATGAGAATTCCAAAAGAGCAGGAAAAAAAAAAAAAAACTACAGATAATCCTTGACATGCAATGGAGTTAATCTCCTGAAAAATTCATGTAAGTTAAAAAAAATAAGGCAAAATTCACTCAGAACACTTAAACTACCAAACATCATAGTTTAGCAACACAGGGAAGGATGCAAAGTCAACCATATTGAAAGTGAGACAATTCACAGAAGACAGGGAAATCATCATCACTGACCAAAGTGGTAGTCATATGAGAGAGTCAAGACTCAGCCTGTCCTTCTTAGGGTTCTTGGGCAGATATCACCTTGATGACAGGTTTTGTTTACTGGTCATCTCAGTACCTTAATCTCTTTAAAACTTAAAGTTGAGCAATTGTATGTAGGGCTTTCTATGTTATAGTCCTTGAGAAGTAGGATATATACAAGATTTATGTATTGAACATTAGCATATAATAATTGTATACAGGTATACATACATGTGTATACTATAAACAAAACAGCCCTGACTTCTCATGCTATTTTACTTTAGAAAAAAAATCAAGTTAAACAAGTAAAAGCCAACTAAAAAAATGACCCAGGCAACAAGAAGCTTGTGATACAGGCAAGAGTTGAGTTCCTTCAGTTCATTGGGGTTGTAGCCATTAATATTTGCATGTAAAACTTTTCTGTATAGATTATATGAGCTGTTCCAATTCCAGACCTTGAATCAACCATAGATTATTAACTTATACCTTTATTAAGGGAAAGGTTAAATAGTTCAAAGAAAGTGAAAGGGATTCTCATAACATGTTGAAATTTTATAATTAGCTTAAAAATGCCTGTTTTTCAAGAAAAGAAAATAATTAAAGACAGAAATTAGCAATAACTTTATTTTATTCTATGACCTCTCAAGTAGATCTATGGAATGGAGTTCAAAGTCATGGACAGGGCTTTTCAGCACAGCACAAAGTCAGTGAGCTCTGAGCAGGCGGGGAATTGTCACCCATGCTAGAAATGCTGTTACAGCTTTGCACCATTGTGAGTGATGTGCAATTGATTAAGAAAATAGTATAAAAATTTAAGCTAAAAGGAGAAATTATTTTCACAATGCCTATATAAAATTTGGAGTTGGAGATGTGACTCAGCGACAGAATGTTTGCCTAGCCTGTGCATGGCCCTGGGTTTGATTGACAGCACCTCAAAAATTCATTCATTCATTCATTAAATTAATCAAAAATTTGATTTAAGAGAAAAATATTAAATTGATAATAATAATCTCCTTATAATTTCTGAAAGAAAGATGTTTGTTTTCTATATAACTTTTCTTTGTGAACCTCAGATTATATGATAAATATTTATTAAAGTCATGGCTCCTGAAGTAATTTTAATATTTATGAAATTTCATTAATATTAATAAAATGTTATTCATGGTTTTTAATATTTTTGGAATAGACTACAAAATGAAACTATTTCATGCCAAAAGTTTCTGTTTTAAAGTAGAGATGTCCATTTTTTAGATAAATTATAGATTTTTTTTAATTTGAAATGCTTCATAGGTGTTCACAGTACTCATCTTTCAGAATTTCATATAGTCTAAGTTACAAAGTAACATAGTAATATAAATAAAAGCAAAGTATATGGAAATATGATTTCCTAGACATAGTAAAATAGAATAGTTTCATAATGAATTACTTATATTATAATATTGTACTTCAAAGATAGTTTGGACCAGATTTACCAGTATTCCAACACTGACACCATTCCTACTTTCTCTCAGAATATAGATTTAGATCTTTGTGTGGAGGTTGAGTGCATTCATTTAGCTCTATTACAGTGGGACAAATGGGCCAAGACTAGGAGTCTACAGTAAATACAGCGATAAAGAAAGAATAGCATTCTTTAGAAGAGAAAAAGAAAAAGAAGAGGGGAGAGAAAAAAGGAGGGGAGGGGAGGGCGGAGGAGCAGAGGAAAGAAGGAGGACAGAAGAGGGGAGGGGAGGAGAACAGAACAGATGAGAAGAGGAAACCTAGAAGTCATAAATGCACAGAGAGGTGTACAAGTATTAGCAACTGTGAGTACAGATACTGGAGACTGTGGGTGAGGCTCTATGGCAGCAGCCACTCCATCACCTTCGCAGTGACTCCAAAATGAAGGGCCATCACCAAGTATCCATGGTCCCGCCAACGTGAAAAAGCCCATTGCTTAGGGAAGGGAGGTGGGCAAGAGTTCTCAGGAATACCTGGCACACATACAGAGGACATATCTCATCTTTCCCAAGCACAACTAAGCATTAGAAGAAAAAGTAAAATAATTTAAGATCCCACTCTGGACTCACCAAACCACATCCTCACAGATATTTTAATTTGGAGTGTGTAGATAATTCTAATGCATTTGGAACTGAAGCAGACTGCAATCTGAGTTTGAAATGTACTTTATATTTGACAGAAAAGAAAAACAAGAATATGGAAGAGGGGGAAGGAGTAAAGGCCACAGGAATAAAGTTGGGGAGGAAAAGAGAAAGGGGTAAGGGACAGATGAGGGGGAGAATAATAATATTAAAAATAGTGTGTTAGTCATGATATCATTAAATATCCTAACACTGTAACTTATGGGTCCATGTCTGAGAAATGTAGCTGCTGGGATGGGTCAGTCAGTTATGGTGCTGCATGGCTTAAGGTTTACTCTATACAACAGGAAGCCCAAATTACAATTCAAGATTTTAGTTTCCTCCATAACAGGTGTAACATGTTTAGCTACTTAACATGACGTTAGAGTACCACATAGTGGTTTCATTCAATAAGATTTTTTCAAACATCTAATGTAGTTATCACTTAAAACTACATGTAAAAGAAGTGCAAAAACACTGCTTTGAAGTAAGTCAAGCCATTTAAATGGTTTGAGTAGAGGTATTTAAATTATCTTATATAAACCCTGTCCCAATTATTATCTTAAATCCAAAAATAAAGTCTAAACTATGTAAAGAAGAATTATGTGAACCTGAAGAGTGACAAAGCTTCTAGAGACACACGAGCAGGAGCACAGGCATACCGGAAACACAGTGGCAGAGTTGTCCAGACCCCAGGGAAATGGTCTCCCCTGAGATCAAAGGGAAGGCTTTATCTGGAAACTGCAGGTATATTAAATTTAAGGAATTATTTAAGCCTAATTTCTTTAAGCAGATCCCATTGTTAGAAATCACTGATCAATAAGCAACATCCTGGCAATTCATTCCTCATTCTGTGTCCCACATGAGACCAACTGTGAGTCACATCAATCAGAATGGTGCCTGATTTAATGTTAATTCAGGTATTTTACTTTAATCTTAATAACTAGTGATGCTGAATTATACACATTTTTCTTATTCTACGCCAGGTGGAGACTAAAATTGACAATCATCCTAGCAATACTGTTCCTGATCCTTATGAATTTCTACTAAAAGTATGTGGTACGTACTTTTCAGAAAACAGCTATGTTGAACAGGTTGACAATAAAGGACCAGATTCTCTTCAGCTTCTTTCTAACAAAACTCACAATGGTGTGGAATTCATGACACTGAATTTTGTTGAGCTCTGTTCAGTATAACCTTTTATTCTCCTGAAGTGCTAAAAGAATGTCATAGTAGTCAATCTTGTCTATGGAGCAATACTATAAAATAGATATTAACAAAAATCCTTTTTATTCTCTTCTCCCTTTTCCTTCCATAAACATTTATTGAAAGCCTTGTAAATATTCCAATCAATACAGAAGAGCTTCAACTGTAGAGCAAAGCCTGAACCCTGTGTCTGCTCTGTCTAGTATAGTGAATGGACTTGAAAGACAATAATAATTATGTGAGAGTTGCTATGAAGAAGATGAGGATGAATCAGTTTATAGAATTAAGTCTCAATTTATCATTCTTACATGGTCTCAGTCAAAAAACTTTCCTACAAATCTTGAGTCTGCATGTTCATATCTATAGGTATTTTTGCATATTCATACTTTTATTATTTAATGATATTTTGTATGACTCCATTAAATGTGTAAATTTCCCACCTTGGGAAATAGTAGATAAAATCAAAAGCATAAATCATTAAATCAGCTGGACTAAATTTGTATCTCACATGGTTAGCCAGGTTTTCCAAACCAAAATTTAAATGTATACTTAGTTATATAATGTTTAAGTACACACAACAAAGCCTGCAAAGTAAATCAGTCCTCATGAAGCATAATTTCCTAAATTCCTATAAAGTCAATACATTTAAAAATAAAATGGCTGATTTCTCTGTTCTTCAGGGGAATGCACTCTGTGTCAGTGAAGAGTGTATATGAGATATGTTGAAGGGTATTTTACTCCCATAAAGTTGTATAAATTCTGGGGGTGGGACTATAGCTCAGTGGCAGAGCATTTGCCTTGCATGTATGAGGCACTGGATTCAATCCTCAGCACCACATAAAAATAAACAAATAAAATAAAGGCATGTTATCCATCTACAACTGCAAAAAAATTAAAATAAAGTTGTAGAAATTCTGAATCTAATAAAAAAGTACTATTTTCATAACATATCAGTTATTTTTAACAGCTCAGAAAGTTAACTGCAAAGAGTGACACAATGCTGGATTTTAATCTATAATTTCAAAGAGTTTTCTTGATGAACTCTAAAAAGAATGCAAGAGTGTATTAGCTACCAGAAAGCAAATATGAAAGAAACCCCTTGCTGACAAAGCAACCTTTTATCCTTGGTACTTTATCTATGGCCTAGAGGAGATTTAACAGGCAAAATGTCACTGCAGATCAAATGTCTTCCTTCTAGAGCTCATTTTATTATATCTTAATTTAAAACATAAATTAATGCCCTTAAAGGTAATAAAGTGAATAGGTAAATCAGATAGGAAAAAAAAGTTAATTCTGTGCTGAATTTCATATTCAAGGAGATAATGCAAAAGATCAATAGAATTTAAGAAAAATGCTAAACTTAAAATATACCAAATATGTCTTATCTCACATTGTACATATTTGCATTTAATTTTTATTGAAGGACGTACGTACATTTATATCTCTACTCAAAAGCAAATGCCAGTTAAAAATATCATCTTTTATTAAGTCTCAACTAGTCATCAAACAAACAAGTACATTTCAAAGTAATACTCCCACCCTGTAGGGTTCCAGTAAAGGAAATAATAAAGTGAAATATGAAAAAAAAGGTTGTTCTTTGAGAGGACGAGATCTAATTAAAAGGAGGCCCTAACAACTCCATGGATTAATTGGGAGCCAACTGAGATAATTGGACCTAGGGGAGTATGATTACACCCATCATAAACTGCTTTTTTCACAAGTATAGGTTAAGTGCTTGATGCTTTAATTGGGTGTAGCACTACAATGAAAGTTGGGGATAATATAGAAAAATTAATATTAGGCAAGGCAATCTACCGAAGTTCTCTGGCATTGTTAATAGATAAATATTTTTTTTTCAAATGCATAGTTTCCTAGGAGCCACTATGATAACAGTGTGGTTACAATTCTATCAACCAAAATATACTTATGCTATTAAAAGTTGACCTACATACCACATGAAGCTGATTTGCAATTAGAAATTGAACAAGATCGCATGGATCTGAGATTGAAATTACAATGGACTGCTGTTTACGAAGATGATGCCCTTAAATGTCCATAGCAGCAAACACTGGCTTTCAATTAGGTGATCTACCATGAAATAGAACCATAGAACTGCAAAACATCAGGGAAATTCATTGATCATTCATCAGATCAAACTTTCTATCTTTCCAGTTGAAGAGTCTACATGAACACAAATGTTTGAAATTTCTAAATAAAGCTAGGTTTTTTATTAGAGGCTGGAAGGTGTTGGAGCTTATTGGTGACAGTGCAAGTTGGGGTAATTTCCCCTTGAATATAAGTGACTGAGAAACCAGTAGCCATTAGCATCTATCTTGACAGCTTGTGATTCTACAATATTTTGAAAATAAATCTATTGAGGGAAATGTAGAGGTGGTAACTTGAGAATCATGCAATTTTCATTGGAAAATATGGTGTATGTTCCTTTTAACAGAGCACAAATACTCATTTCTGTTAAGAAAAGGGCAAAAACAATTACTAGAAATTGTTATTACTAGAAATTACTAGAAACAATTACTAGTACAAACTAGTATAAACTCTAAGTAAGCAAACAGTTTAATAACAGGTTCAGTAGGATCTGACATTTTTATATTTTAGTAGGATGCCCAAATGCTTAAATCATCTCTTAAAAGGATTAATCCCTGACAACATAATACACATTTCCCCTTTTCCGTCTGCTTTGTGTTAAGGAGGACAATCCCCATAGATACCACTAGAATGAGTCTTCTGCCCTCCTACTTTTTGTTGGGTTCAACCAATGGGATATCAGCAGGTGACTGGATGGTGAACAGAATAATACCTGCTATCAGTCATCATTGGGCTGTTCTTATCACTCCTGTATGGCCACAGCTGCTGCCATACAGCCTCACCTATTTATATAACAGTAACTACCATTGTCAATGCTGGTAACCTCTTCCTTCTTAGGCTTTTCAGTCATAGCATCCACACTTTATCCCTTCATATCTATTCTAAATCACGAAACCAAATAAACTTTTTTAAAAAATAAATAAGTATGATCATTGATTGATAAACCTCAAATTTTCAACCTGAACTACAAAGCATGCCTGACCTTCCTCTATCACCCCAGTTTCACCTGAATTAACTCCTATTCATCTTCCAGAACTCAGTTTAAATGTCACATTTATTTAGTTGGTACCCCTATTGTGTTTCTGTACTTCTTCATAGATCTTAATTTTAATAATTTGTGTAATTCGCTTTTGGCCTCCAGGAAGATATAGTCCTGTCCTTCCTTCCTTCCATCTTTATGCTTTTTTATGTACATTTTTCTTTCCCTCTGTTCTTGTTTCATAAACATTTAGCAAGAGCTCACCATGGTTCCCGCCCTCCTGGATATTATGTTTGACAAGGAAGGCAGATATTAAATCATTAATTGCATGAGTCATAATTTAATTACAATCAAGGTAAATGCTAAAGGACAAGATTCAAGATCATATACCTACTTCTCTGCACTAACATAAGAACTTAAAACTGCCATAGAAAAGGGAACAGCATTGAATTATGATAAAGAATATTGGTTGTGCATTCAGTTTTAATTAGATTCAAATTTTGGACCCTGACTTTTGCTTCCTACAATTACCAGGCAAGTTGGTTTACATTCCAGTTTTTAAGTTTCTTATTTACAAATGGGATTTACACAATTTTCTCCATGAATTATTATGTGTATTAAATAAGAAATTTACATATATCTCTAAAAATATGAAGCTTACCGACCTAATAAGTAAACATTATAATAGTATTTCTAGAAAGGCAAAGATATCTTAAAACCTATATAAAAAAGAAAAACAAAAGATAAAAATGAGCATCTTTGCTATTTTTAGAAGACTCTCACAATTTAAATTAATCCTTATTAAAATTTCACAAAAACACAGAGCAACTGAAATCTAAGTACAAAGCATAAGGTAGCCACTATTCTGGCATAAGGAATTTCAAAAAATAACATTATATCAGCTTCATAAACATAGCTTTATGTACAAGAAGCCACCTGGCAAATGCAATAAAACAGCTTTATTAATACAGTATGTTTAATGCATAAATCTGATCAGATTTGCTCTAGGAATCATACTGTGTGATCTCAAGACACTTGCAATAGGAGACAAAATCATATTTCTGTACATTCCTAAAATTCCCATCCTGTGTGGCTCCATCTGATACTAATTTATACTGCAAAGTTAAGTCATCTCTTGTTATCAGTGACAGAATTTGTTTACAGGCAAGTGTTGAATTTCCTAGTATTCTTTTTTCATCTACAAAATTATTTTTGAATATTTTTTCATATTTGTTGAACTGTAAGCTAATGAAAATTCTATTATTATTCTTTTATAGACCAATGGGAAGTATTTGAATTGTTTCTGAGAAAATGACATCAATCATAAATATTTTCTTTTTTCATATTCTACAATTAATATCCTTTAAACTCATGCATAAATGGCCTAAAACATGGTGTTAATCTTGGATTATATAATGACATTTCTAAATATCAAAAAGGAGGGTCAATATAGATAAAATAATCTTTTAATAAAATTAGGAAAACAAAAAAATAAAACCATGATAACTTTAGAGTAAACATTACAAGTTGGAAATAATATATTTTTATTGTTCATTCTTAAATATCAAATGGAAACATGTAACTTTTAGCAAAACATTGCAAAGCATATGAATGTCATAGGACTATTAATATTTATATAAAGTATATTAGAGTCATTTTTTTCTCTATTACCTATATATACTTTTCCACTGCTTGGTGGAAGTAAGCTGGAGACAGGAGGATCCAACAAAAATAGTTTTAAAATTAGTTGATTACAAAGAATGGCAGCAACCTCTTTAAGTTTAGCTTGATTAGATATGAACCTGAATTAAATTAAACTAAATGTATAACTTGTAGAATTTCACTTTTTATGATAATAAGAAGTATCTAATAAACTACATGACTGATTCTAAAGAAAAAGTAAAAGGAAATGGCTTGTTTAGTCAGCACTTTCTAATAGAATTTTCTTCAGTGATGGAAATGTTCTGTATCTTTGTTGTCCTAGATGCCCGCTTCCAGCTACATGTGGCTATTGAACACTTGAAAAGTTCCTAACATGATCAAGGACTACATTTTAAAATTTAATTTAATTTTAATTAATTTAAATTTCAACAGCCACGTGTGGCTGGTGGTTACTCTATTGGAGAGCAGAAGATGACTGGAATAATTGTACCTATTTCTGCAATTTTTCCATTAAAATTTGCATAGAGAAACAAGATGATTATATCCAAGCATATTCATAATGATCAGCTTCAAGTTGCAGAATAAGACTCTTTCTGAGTCTCTTTAGTTACATTCAAAAGGGACTGAAGGTCACAAGAGACACACTTGCTATTATGAGAGCCAATGTCTGACTCACCCAATCTTTACCTGGTGGAATAAAAAGCCACCTTGCAGACCTAACGTGCTTGCACAGTCCCTATGTGAATCACCGTCTGCTTCTGCATGAGAGGAAGAAAGCAACTCTCAAACAGATGGTTTATCATTGTGCTGAAGAAAGGGGAGAAATGATGGAGTCACTGCTTTTTCCTGCTCATCTAGTAGGTGTTTCTCCTCCATGGGGGAACTAACTCATCAGCAAATTTTTAAGGATATTTAGCCTATTTCCAGAGCATATAAAACAGATTGAGCTTGTTATACCAAACATAACAAACTGTGGTTATATTTTAGTCCTACTTGTTCTATAAAAGAAGCATATGTACTTATTGTGTTTCATCAAGGTTCCACACTTGGGTATTGTTCAGCCCTGGAGTTTTCATAGCGATCCCTGGAGGTGATTTACAATACTCCAAATGACGTATTGTTATTATCACCTAAGCATTAAAGTGGCCTGCATTCAGGTAAATTCAGCACTCAGTGGACAGTAATTCTATTGTGTATAATTACCATTACACACGTCCTTGGAACTTTTAGCCAATTTTCATACTTACTCACCTCCAGTCAGACAGCTTTGTTTTATAGATTCAAATTTGGGTACTTGGTTCCCTGGAATTTTTTTTTTCCATTTTACTATCCACTACCTCACTTGATTTAATTTGGTTATTACTTTCTAAGTATATGACATTGAAATCCTTTATAATTATCAGATTCTATCTGCATGATGAATAAGTTCCTATTTTAATGCTGATTATTGCTAAAGCTTTGTAAAAGGAAGAACCTTTTAACTGAGCAGCTTTGATTTAAGGATTATGAACTAACACTGTGTTTCATTCGAAAATGACATAACATTTGTTTGCTTTTTTTAAAGGATCACTTTTTAAGAATAAGAAGTGGAATTGGAATTTATCAGTGTCATGGGAAGTAGGACATGCATGTAGTAAAATTAAGTCACTTCATTTTTCACATGCCCAATGTTGCTTTTGGATTTAGGTAAAGTATCTATATAATCTATTGTCCATAATGGGACTCTTTTAAAAATGAACTGAAACCAGCAGCCTGTCCCCAGTAAACCAGGACCTGATGACCTTGGAATTAAGGATGTTTAGATATATCATGGGATTTCTTCCTCAGCTGGAGGTGAATGCCTTTCCTGAACCAATGACTGAGCTTTCCTATGTTGCTAGGGGGTCCATTAGTCAATATGAACTTGTCTCCATCTACCATGTTGGAAGTCCTCTGAAATTATTCTGCTTCTATCTAAAGTTGTTTGTGATAATCCCTTTGTTTAGGAGTCCATTGTTATCCCATTGCTCTTTTTACTCTCTTCTGTGAAATGTCATTACCAAATTCCCTCTTAAAATCCTTTTGATTCTTTATGCTCCCACTCAATTGTTCTTTTCTCCCCTATATTATCTCCAGTACTCCAGTAACACCTGAAAAAAAAATATTTCCTGTGGCCCCCAGGTTGTGGTGTATTTATTACCTCACATTTTAGCCAATATCTGTTTTTTCATGTTGCAGATAATTATTCATGTATCACTCCTCTACACTGGCAGGAGGGATGGTTTTCCCCACTTGTTATTAATGTGAGGCCAGTACCTCTGCAGTCATTATTGAGTTGAATACAAAGATTCCTGAAGAGCTAATATAGAAAGTTGTAAATTATAAAGAATCATACTATAGTTAAAAAACTAACTCCGAATATGACCAACTATGTACCTGACACTGTCGTGAATACTCTAAAATTTTATTCACATAGTTTCAAACTACATATGCCTAACATGTGACTGAAACACCAACATACAAAAAAATTAAATGTCATGTACAAATTGATAGAGCTTCTATACAGAAAAAGTGGAATTCAATCTCAAGTCTGATTTTTGTCTTCTGAATGTAATAATATGACTAGCAATGCTGTACAGTACTCCATCTAGTCTCTTACTTTAACATAAACATCTTCCCTTTTGGATGGGCCTCCTTGTCCTCATTTGTGTTCTTATTTATTTATTTTTATATATGTATTTTTAGTTGTAGTTGGACACAATACATTTGTTTTATTTACTTATTGTTTATGTGGTGCTGAGGATTGAAGCCAGGGCCTCACGTGCTAGGTGAGGGCTCTATCTCTGAGTCACAACCCCAGCCCTTTGTTCTAATTTGTAACATAAGTTAAATAAATCATTATTGTTATTATTTATTATTATTATTATCATTATTATTTTCTTTAGCAGTTCCTTATAATCAAATACATTCAGGATTTGAGACTTAAGAACATGATTCTTATAAATTAAGCAAACTTTTTGTATTTATCTTTGATTCTCTTCCAGTTTTTTTTATCAATATTTTATCTTTGAAAAGTAAATTAGTATGTCAGAAAATTCCCAGTTCAGTCTCCTTGATTTTGATAGTTATTCCCCTGATTTCTTCTTCAGTGGAACTATCAATAATTTTATAGTACAGTGATATTATTTTTTTTTTTCATTTCTATTCTTCTTAAACACTATTTCAATTTACAGAAGTTATCCATGGAAGCAAACCTCTCTAGTTTTATTTTATGAATCATATTTTTAACACAGGGCTTTATAGTTCACTAGGAATAGCATCTGATTCCTGCAGTCTTGAGCATGGCCATATTAGCCTGTGCAGAGGACTGAAGAGAGCAGATATTGGTTGCCAACCCCTAGTTTTTCTGACTACATAACCAGACGGTAGCTATTCATCTGAAGCATACCAGGTGCCCTCCTAACTTAAGAACAGAGTTTTTCTCTGATTAGAATGCCCTTGTTTCTGACACCAACATGACCACCTTGCCCCTTTCCTTAAGATCTTCACTCAATAGTTTTTTGTTCAGTTACATGCAAGACCACACTATTCAAAACTTATCCCTTCTCTTTCCTAAGTCAATTTTGTTTTCCTACAATTCTCTTACAATACACTAATGTAAAAAAAAAAATCTATAACTAAAGAGACTCAGAGAAACTCTCAGACACACACACACATACACATACATATCTTACAAAGTTCTTTCTTAGGTAGTTTCCATAATAGAATGAAGGTCCTATGTAAGTGAATTATTTATTTTTTATGTAGCTCACTGCTTTATCTCCATTGTCTAAAACCACATCTAGTACATAGTGGGTGCTCAATATATTTTAACTTAACAGTTTAAAAACCAATAAAACCTTAAATAAAGTAATGCAGTTTAAAAACCGATAAAACCTTAACTAAAGTAATGGCATGAAGAAGTAATTGCAAGGTTTAAGCCTGTTGAAAGACTAGTGTGTAGGTTAAGAATAGAAAGAGAAAGTGTCTTTATAATTTTCCCACAAATAACTGGTCATTTGTTGTAGCCAATAGCAAGTAGCGTAAAACTGGGCAGAACATATTATAGATATTGCTTTTACTATAAAGAAATCATGAAGGATATTTTCTGTTTAAAACTGGGCCATATTATTAAACTTAATTTAAATATTATATAATTTTATTTAAATTAAGCTTGAATTAAAATTAACAAACAGTAAATCTTGTTTTGTCTATTAGTTCTATGCATGTAAGTCGCTCTGCATTCCTCCCTTAAAGGCAACAACTGTACTAGGCTTCACCTCTTGCAGGGCAAAGTCAAAACATGGATTTAATCCAAATTTTAATCAGCTGTACAGATGGGTTTATTTCACGAATACAACATGCTGCACAGATGGAAGTTCCTGAATGCCTGACAAGGTGTTAAAACTGTTACCGATAGTACAAAGAAATTAGAAATCAGCATAGGAAATTATAATTAGTAAGGGCTTGGTCTCTGAAGAGTTTATTAGCTCAGCACTTGTATTTTGTCCTTGGCACCAAAAGAAAACAATTGGGAGGATAAAATTTAAAAACTACAAGTTAGACTTATATTATTTGGGTTTATGGGAAATATTTTTTGGCATTATAAGAACTTTGGTGACTTAAATATTATGATGAACTGGTAGAACATATAAATTCATGTGTTTTTATAATTGTTTTGCCGATTTGGATTCTTAAAATTCCACCAGTCCTCAAAACTAATGACAAAGCATTACTTCAATCATGCAACTGACACATGTTATGAACTTGTTTTAGTTATGTATTAGGATATATATTAATTAAAATTAACATATTGACTCCATTGAAATTAATCACAAAATAATTTCTTTGGGATGAAAAGGTTGCATCCAAGGATCAGTCAGTAAGCTTTAGAGGTATTCTCTGAAAATTTACCCCAAACACTTATGTTTCATTAATACGAGCTTATTTTTCTAATAGAAAAGAATTATTAAAGAGATAATGTTTTTAATTCTTTTGTTCAAGTAAATCTCAATATATTACACTTCTAGGAATCTGAATTTAATATTTCATTTTTTTCAATTTTTTAACATGAACTTATAATGTATTTTCTTGTTGTTTCTTTCCTTTTTCCTCCCACCCTTACTTTCTTCTTTCAATGCAAACATTGACTTTACATTCATTTTATTGATGAAATTAAAACTTCTTAATCATTAACAAGTTAGCATTAGGAAGAATTTTATTTGCAGACACATGTTTAACATAAAATTTATTCTTTGATACATAATTAACATCAATTATTTAGTAGCCTATTAAAGAACTAAGCAAGGAAGTAGAGTATAGGAGAGATATCCCCCCTAGCTAGCATCAATTATGGTCATCTCTAAAATCTGACCATTGAATAGGATTGCTAGCTAATGTGTGGCTATTGACCACTTGAAATGTGACTAATCCAAGTTGAGATGTATGTTAAATAGAATTAATATTTTCACATTGATTCCCTGTTCAAGAGATCATTCAGACTTGTAATTATATATATATATATATATATATATATATATATATATATATATATATATATATATATATAAATACACACACACATACACACACGTATACATTATTATAACAAGTTTGCTGATAAATTAACATCAGTTTTCCCATTCCTTTTTACTTTTTTTAATATGCCTAGTAGAAAATCTAAAATTATATATATATGACTTGTATCTATGGCACATATTATAGTCCTATTGGAACACACAGGTTTAGAATTTATTCAGAAAGAATATCTCAAATAAATATGTTTTTTTCTGAATAATTTCTGAGCATGTCCTATGAGAGGTAATTACACATAACTTCAGTCAAATAAATAAGCTTTCTTTTCTGTCACGAAGTAATAGATATTATTAATATTTCTAAATTAATGACCCACTATGTAGCTATGGCTCATTTAACGTAAATTAATCTAAACAATTGCACATGCATATGTTTTAGTTTGTTCCTCCCATTGCAAGAATGCAAACTTTCTAAACCACCAAGGCTGTTCAAAACTAGCATTCAAGCAGTTCTGAGTGCCATTTAGCTGACTGAAAGGACCAATACACTCTTACAGCTACTCTTAGATTTCTATTGTCTTTGCATGCTCCCTCTGTCATGCCTCGCCTTGACTTTTTTTTTCCTTTCCTTCCCCCCTCCCCAGTACTTATCCTCATGACTTTGGCATTATTTTATTCCTCTTTCCTCTAAGCTTTGGTCATTACTGTTTGTGGCCAAAGCGACACCATTACCAAGGGGGGAAAAAAAACACTTTGATTGTCCCTTAGCCCAGGCTGCAGGCTGGATAGTTCCCAGGCAGGTGCCATGAAAAGGCAGGTATATAGTGAACAATGTTGTCAAAGATGTCATGAACAATGGAGGAAACAAATTTGAAACAAATAGCACCTTCTACAAATAGTGAACTGTGATGTTTACCAAGAATATACCAATGGTGCAATTGTTATTTTTACTAGCTCATTCAAGTATATTAACAAAACAAACAAAAAACATACAGAACTCCAGATAAATCATGGAATGAAGAAACAAAATGAAGCAGAAAATCATAGTGCTTTATCTCTCAGCAATGTATGATATTTGCATTTAACATCATATGTTCTTTTCCCCAACATTATCACTCCTCTTATCATTATATATTTTCTGACTTACTTTAGGTACAATATAGAAGTATTGAAATATATTGAGTGTTATCCAACTATATGCAAGATTTCATATTTGTTCCTTTTAAATTTGTTTTTAAGGATTATTATAGCACTGGTTATAATTTAATTTTACTTATGTGCTGAAATATTAATAGTATAAGTCTCAAATTTCAAAATGGTAAAATGAGATTATCTAATTGAGAAGAACTTCATAAACAGGTTAGATTGAGCATAGATTTCATTAAGGAAATTATAGCCAGATCACAATCATCAATAGGAGAAATTTAATTACACATATGCAGAGACTGCTGGCTTCCTAAACCCATACATTTATTTTTTTCCTCCTTAGTAATAGTACTATAATGTTTAGCATGAAACACTGCCAAAGACATAAAAGGCCAGTATCACTGGCATCTAGGTATTACCAGATGTCTAAATTTAGACCAATGTGTTACAAGTGTAAATGTGTGAGAAAACTCAGATGTTTCTTTCAAAGGGATTAACTTCACCTGCTTTCCTTCTTTGTGCTTTTGGCTGCCTGGAATAGAGGAGTGCAGTCTAGAGTTCTAAAATCCTGGGACCTGTTGAGTAAATGCAAAAGGAAGTCACCACATGCCAAGATGTCATAACACATCTCTGGGCACCCCATGAAAGCAATTTAGAAAACATGGACCACTCATCTCCAGATTTAATATGTATCTGATAAATAATCTGTGATACATTTTGAGTGACTCTTACTTCGTGTTTTTAATATGCAGCTGAATCTAATTCTCATTGATAGTATATTTCTAAAGTTAAAATCATATTCTTACTTTGAGTCATGTGGGCACTTGCCCAGAGACTTGTAAGTATAAAACTTTTCTCTAGGTGTGTCCAAAGAAGTTGTGTTCAAGCAACTCAATAAAGAAATCCTTTATATTCACTTGAACATGTACGTTATCAATTCAAAACAATTTAGATGGCATTTAACATTTTTTACATAAATTAGTCTGTTAGAACATATTCCTGAAATTAATACAGTACATTTATGTTTGCCAGAGAGAATCACTAATCATGCCCTGCCCATATTTCATTTAAATTGATCTCTTGAAAGATTATCATTTTGTAATCTTCTTCACCTATGTCCAAATAGACCACTTATCTTAGTGACAGTAATTTTACTTTAACTTGCATTCATTCAACTATTACATTTTCCTTTGTTTTAATATGAAACAAGTAGAGTTAGCCCAAAAGTGCTTGCCTGAGAGAGCATATATCTATAAAGGGGAAAAGTGTGTGTGTGTGTGTGTGTGTGTGTGTGTGTGTTTAAGTGTGCTCCAGGAAATATAATTCTACTGATAAGTCAAGGTTTCTACCGAAGTCTGTCATTCTGATCTATCTGTCCTGCTCTGTAATCTAATAGAAAGCTATTGACCAAATGAGAGTATTAATTCACCATTTTCCTCAATAGAGGAGCATCACTGAATAGGCCATGTATGGGTCGTCTTTGCATCTTGACATTCACTAGCTGACTATTGTTGAGGTTTCATGGTTTCCATTAAAAAAAAATTAACTACTTGAGACTATAATTTACCTATCTAGGAAGAGATAGCAAAAAGATTTGGAGTTTAAAATAACAGTGATAGGAACATAATAGTGTTATACTACAACTTGGTGACAATTTTGACTATAAAGCATTGCCCAAGTATTAAACAGTTATTTTTATGATTCATTATGTGATTTAATTTCCTAGTTTCAATTAAAGCAAAATTTTAACCTCTATGTTGGTATTGCTCTGAGAGCATCATCAATGTTCCCTTAGTTGCAAAGCTAATTAGCCCCAGTGTTGAGATATTTGAATGACCAATATCCATTTCACCATCTTTCATTTTGAATCTAGTGTGGTTTGAAGGGTGCATGTGTGTTACGTAAAGCTGCATGCATTGGTAGTAGCTGGCCATAACTCCAAGCTTCAGAGAGTAACTCATCATGAGAATTAGCTATGTGGCTGCTTTTGATCAACAATGAAATCCATTATACAAGCTGATCCAAGAGGACCAAAAAAGAAACTTATGCACCATGCTTCCAGAAAGGTTTGCTTTTATGGAAACATATATGTGAAGAAAACTGTCAAAGTATGACATGCATCTATCTTGGAACCATGAGAAGAACTTGCCTAAGAGGAAATTGAATGGCAAAATACAGAGGAAGTTACGAATTTCTTAGTGACATTACTGAGTCCTTGATGTGAGTGTATCATGATAAGTACAGCGTTCTTATTGTTTAAAAAGTCAAGTTGAATTAAGTTGTCTATTACTTGCACCATAAACCATCAGATTAAACAACCATCCTCTTTCAATTACCTTATGCTGCAAGAAGGTAAGACTAGCCTCATTTGAAGAAAATCAAAATTTGGGTGAATCGCTTAACAGTTTAAATAAGAAACTAATCATTTTCATGGATAGTAAACAAACAGTAAAGTTGTTGATAATTGTAGAATATAACCGTGGACTAAATTTCAAAGAAAGAAAACATCTCAACGTGCATATATTAAGAAGAGAAAAAAGTTAAAACTTGATCAATAATGAGTTACAGGAAATGTCTATGCACTATACCGAAAAGATAAACGATAAAAGAACACAAACTATAGTGAAAAATTCACAAAACCAAGTCAAAATAAAAAGATTTATCCAAATGGAGCATTTTCAAAGGACAAAGATTTAGTTATAAATCAATATTGAGTTATTAGGTGGGAAATACAATTATTTATGGACCTCTAGTTTGTGATTTTGTTTTTTGTATGTTGATGGTGTCAGTCACATGACTCTTGGCTCCAGGCAGTGCTGCTTGGTGAAACTCCTGGCTCTTAAACTAACACTTCTGACACGGTGTTGGGGAAACATAGGCACGGTAAAGAACACAAAATATTTTATAAGCAATTCTGTATTCTTAATATTTTCCAAAGAGAAAATTCTTAAAAAGTAAATGTTAAGATAGCACTGAGTCTATATTTGATGCTTTATTTTAGTTGTTACCAAAGGACGATTTTGAAGTATAATCCATTGCTTTCCAAACCTGTCTTCAGAATCATCTGGATTCCCCCCACACACACACACACCACCCACCACCAATTGTTTAGTGACCCAGTGTTACAACTCTTAACTCACATGGAGAATTATATGCCTTCTAAATTACCTATGGCACAGTAATAAGATTTTTGATAAATATAAAAGTAATTAATCACCTTGGAAATAAGAGATCACTCCAAAGATAAATGTATGGAAGTTGAAAGTTGGTAATATACACCCCCCCCCCCCCCCCGCCCAATTCAGCTCGTGTTTGAAGCAGTCAGAGAATACCATCGGCAAGAGACATGAAGATTTAGGTAAATTTCTGTTCTAACATATCGCTATTTAGCAATGTTGAGCAAATTGTGTCATTTGACTGACCCTTCCTAATCTGTGATATAGAATAATAAATACATTTCATAGGGATTTGGCTGTTAAATAGCTGCATATTTGCAGATATACTTAACATGACATTCAGCACATTCAGCATCTCCGTATTATTATATAACACTAAAGTTTGGAATTGGTTTCTCACTCACTGAATTCTACTCTAAATTTCAGGTTGAAATTTTGTTCTAGCATTTCCCCAGATACAAAGAGAAACACTATGTTTTTTTTTTTTTCTTTTTCTGGGCTCCAAAACAATATTTTGAAGGCTCAAGGGAAAAATCAAAACAAAATAAAGCAATCCCAGCAAACTAAACTCATCCTCCTGCAAGCCTCACAGTAGTGCTATTGTGTGAAATCGGTGGTCAATCTCTGTTGTTTTCCATTTACTCTTTCTTCTTTACTGGTAACACAGGACTCTGGCATAGTTTCCCAGAGACAAGCATTCCAATTTGAGGAGAACATCCAGAATTCTCTGGTTCTCTAAAAATCCACTGTATTTCTCAAATCGTTCTCCACTTCCTCTTCTCCTGGCCTGCTCCAAGAATGCTCAGCAATCCTAAATCCCCAAGCACCAATTTTAACAACAATTGTCTCCCATGTATGGTGCTTTCTTGAGTGTCAATGTGTGAACGCAGTTGTTTATAGATGCTGCCCTATTTAATCCTCCCCAAATTCCTGTGGATTATGGGTAATTCAGACCCTGAGGAACTGGCTCAAATTCAGCTGGGTGAAATCTGGCAAAGTCAATATGTGTATAAATGTCTGTTTGACTCCATAGCCAGCACCCTTCTACCTCAAGGCAACCTCCTAGGAGGTTTACAATTTCTATTAGTCAGGCCATTAACATTGAAGGAATTTCTATTCCAAATGCCTGCTGTCCTGAGGCAGATTGAAATGATTCTTTTCTTGGCAATCAAGAAAGTTAAAATTTTACCTCCTGAGCAGCATCTCTACACAGTACAGCACTAATCTAGCCACAGGTTTTTTTTTTTTTTTTTTAAAGTCAGAAAGTTTTCTGCTTTGGGACCTAGCTTCTACTTAAAGAACCACCAAAACTACTTTTAGTCTCTAATATGGATTACATATGTTTTCTCCCTTCATTAGTAAAGCGTAATTTAAGACAATAACTGCCTTTCAGCACTCTGTATTTTTCTTCCACGCTTTATGGATCTCACTAAAAAATATTATCTTCAGTATACCATATAATTTGCTTGATCATTTTGTTCATTATATGGCCTCCCTAACAAAACGCATGCTGTATAAGGACAGAATTTTTTTCTGTGTGTTTGCTGCCCTATTCTTAGCATCTACAGCAATATGTGCCACATGCTAGGTATTAAAAAAATATTAGTTAAATTAGTGAGAAGCCAAAATAAACAGTGGACTGGTCTGTCTATTCTTCACTAAAAAAAAAAAAAAAAATCTGTCCATTTGGGTAAAGCTAAAAATCTAGTTATCAATACTGTCATTGACCAAAATTTTATTATTTCTTTTTTTTTTTTTTTTTTTTTTTGGTACTGGAGATTGAACCCAGGGAAGTTTAACCATTGTGCCACATCCCCAGCCACTTTTTATTTTTTGAGACATAGTTTTACTAAGATGCCCATGGCCTCACTAAATTGATGAGGCTGGCTTTGAACTTGCAATCCTCCTGCCTCAGTTTCCCTAGGTACTGGGATTACAGGTCTGTACCACCATGCCTAGCTCAAGATTATTTTTGAGCATCTCTCTGGAAGCAGGGTAGTTTGGTTACATGGTATTTTCTGGGTAAGGCTAAATTGTTTTTAAAGTGGTTCTATCCATTATTTTTTCCACAATGAATAAGAATTTTATTGAAGCCACATCAAGACACGCAGGCATTGCCACAACTTTTATTTATTTACATAGACAAACTGATATGTGTGAAATGATATGTCATGGTGGCTTTACTCAGTCATCTGTGATAATTAATAAGGATAACATTTCATGTAGTTATGAACCTGTGTCTTCTCTTTATTATATTCTTTTGCCAGTCACCCCCACCAAAGAATTACTGTCATTTTTTTATTGAGTTATAGGGGGTCATGATATACTTTGCGTAGTAATCTATTTTAAGTTAAATAAGTGGCATTTTTTTTGTTTTCACTTATATTTTTGGAACTTATAACAACAGGTTTTCATTTCCTATAGTGGAATATTATGATTTCTTTCTGCTTTGTATAAGAGTTCAGCTAGATTGAGATATATTTCTATATGGTCTTTTTAAAATCTATTAGTTTTGCCTTATGTATTTAGTTCTTTAATTTGTTTCAGATTCATTTTTGTGTGCATGTGTACAGTGTAAGACCAGGGCTTCTTTAATGTTTTCACTTAAATAAATAACCAAATCTCCCATTGACATTTTGGAAACATTCTATCCTATCCAACACCATGAAATGCCAGTTCTACAATATATATCAAACATCCCTATGTGACTTTCAGGTTTATAATCTCATACATAATGTTCTCACATATAGTATCCCTGCATATGGCCAGAAATTCTTAGCCATATATTCAATCTATAAAATTTTATGCAGGATTTAAAAAATGAAGTTGCATGTCATTTCAGGGGAATGATCACATTAACTGTTTTTAAAACTGTATTTTGTCTTAGCCAGTCAAGATATGCTTTCTGTGGGAGTTAAATTTCAATAAATAATCAATCAAACATAATGTAGGAAAGTTAATACTCAAATATAAGATAATTTCTAAAGAGGCAATTTACCATTACTATGCAAATTCTCTAGCTCTAATCCTTTAGCAAGGCAACAGCTATTGTGTGAGGTTAGCTAGCATCTTACACCACAATGGATTTATTATAAGAGAAGCTGTAGTGACTTTACTTTCTGTTATTGCTTTACTAATCTGTAATAATGCAATGGTGATCCTTTGCACATAAACACATAGGGAAATTAATAACATTTTAAATAACTACAGCAAAATCAAAGTTGGTGAGTCATAAAAACACACAGGATTTAATGTTTGACAATTATTTTATGTTTGGGAATTTTGATGAAATATTCAATATATTATAACACGGGCAGTATTTTATGAAAACAATTAAGTTAAAAAGAAAACTCATTACTAGGCTATGCTGGTAACCCCTTCAGTAAAATAACTGTAATCTATTGGAAATGTTAGAATGACTAACTGCAGGGCTGTAAAGATTTTTAGATTCATATGCACACATATAATAACATTTTGTTGTAATAGTTTTCTGAAAATATATAAGCTGCATTCCCTAACTCTTGTTCTATCATGTGGACTTTTCTACAATATAAATATTATATTGTATCAATTACCACCCAAACATATTGAATTATGCACCAAAAAAAAATCTTTGGTCTACTGACCCAAAGTCAATAGATACTTATTCCAAGACTCTTAAAGACCTGTGTTATGAATTTTACAATGGAAATCAATAATATCCTATTTAGAATGCTTACTTTGCTCCACCAGAGTGCTTTGCAAATTTCACTTCACAAAACTCCAAGGATCTATTAAGGTATATTCATGTGGTTTTATACAATGCAATCACTGAAAATCTTTTTATTGTCAGTCAATCTATCACCTTCAGAATTTATTCCAGGGTCACATGAAGAAGTTCACAACAGTAGGGAACTGTCTGTATTAACACATACAACTAGATAAATTAACTCAAGGGCACATAAGTTGATAATGATATGAAAATGTGCTTTCATTAAACATAGAACACATGTATACATTGAAATTCTTCTTATGGAGCTTCATGAAACACACAAATGTGATAAGTTGTCATATTATTATGAGTTAACTTTGAAAATTTCTGATAATATGAGCATATGTGAGCATTCATATATACATACATATATACATATAAACATATGTATATGTAAATGTACATTCTCCTATTTATATGTATATATTTTTCATTGAAAAGTAGGGTTTTAAGACGAATACAAGATTCAAATACTTGGCATGTTACATACAGTGTGTTGGTATATAAAAGATTAATAAAACCACAGAATTAATTTAGTTTCAATGGTGAATCAAATAACAGAGAAACTTCCTCTTATTTTAATTGATTAGATTTCATTTTGGTGGGATCATTTGTGAAACAAAAACACCAAAATTCCCTTTTGGTATCAATTCAAATTTTGCGAACTATTGCACATATATTAAGACTAGATAATATATCCATTGTTATCATTTGGATCTATAATGCTTCCCAAAGATTCATGTGTTAAAGATTTGGTGTCTATGGGTGGTACTATTGGGAGACTGGAAAATTTAGAAAGTGGGGTCTAGTTGAAGAAAAAAGATCACTGGGGATGGGCCTTTATTTGGGTGGGGGTACTGGGGATTGAACTCAGGAGCACTTGACCACTGAGTCACATCCCCAGCACTATTTTGTATTTTATTTAGAGACAGGGTCTCACTGAGTTGCTTAACACCTTGTGGCTGGCTTTGAACTCGTGATCCTCCTGCCTCAACTTCTGGAACCACTAGGTTTACAGGCATAGGGACACTGTGCCTGGGTGGGGATGGGAATTTTAAGAATATATCTTATCCATGGTCCCTTCTTCATGATATCCTTGCTTCCTGGATACCACAACATGAGCTGCCCTGCTCTACCATGCTCCCTCCACCATGCCTTGCCAAAGGCCCAAAGTGAAAGGGTCAAGTGACTACAAGCAAAAAACTCTGAAACTAAGAGCCACAATAAACATTTCCTCCTTTAGGTTGATTTTCTCAGTTATTTTGTAACAGTAATAGGAAGCTGACTAACATGATAACTTGAAATGCACTGTCTTATGATCGTAAGAAGACCTAGATTGGGAGCCTACCTTTAGTTTACAAACATCTACAGTGACCCAAGGATTTACCTGTGGAGAACCTGGTTTCCAAACATTAATTAACCTTGACAGTGTGCATGCTGCAGGTTTTATGTATTCATTCACCAAATATTAGAATTATTGCAAAAGTGGGTACAGTAAATTCATTTTGCTATGTATAAGTCAAAAGAAGACTGTCTAAACTAATAAAGCTGGAAAGAAGTTAATTTTACTTCAGGACAACTCACTGATTTTACATGTGAAGTGAAGTAGGGCCCAAGGTATAATTAATTCTAAATACCAATACTACATTGGCTTTGATGGTCCTATTCACTCACATTACCACTGCAATAAACACACAACCCTCGTGTTGTATTTCAACATATATAATTATTTTATCTATTCATTACTAATTTCATAATATTTAATTGGGGTATTATAAAATAGTTTATTGTTCCATCACATTATTTCTCTCTCTAGAAAAATATATGACTGTATAATTTAAAATACAAGGGAAGAAAAAAGGATATGAGGAGCTGGCTATTAGAACCTAATTTCTTTTAGAAAGAAGCGTGCCAAAAACTTTAACAGCTGTTGTACTTGATTATTGAAGCTTTATTTTCATTGGCTTCTCCAAAAATGCTGCTACATTCAAGCAAGTAGATTAAATGTTATTAGCTTTAATACCTTTTAAAACAAGTAATCTGTTGAAGTGATAATGGAATTTAAAGTAAGTACATTTGTTAAATTGGTTTTTACACTATTGTGTTTTCCCTCTTGGCCACATGAATCTCTAAACCTGACACTGCTAATTACAATTGTAATAAATGACATATCTATGCACGTGATTGACTTCACACTACACTTAAAGTATACATAAAGGTAACTGAAGAATTTCACTGTCATGTCTAATTCTATCACAGAAATACTCTCTCATTTGTAAGATAAATAAGGAATAGAGGTTTTCATTTAAATGCATGAACTCACTAAGTCAGAAACAGACTGTAATAATAATTTGTTAACTTACTACTAGATGACATATATTCAGATTAATTAAGAGGAAAGAGGGAAGGAAGGGATGGAGAGGAGGAGGGAGCGAATGGGGGATAGAAGGAAGAAAAATCTATGGGAGAGATCCAGGAGTAATTTTTCCATATTAATAAATCCCGATTTGGATTTTCAGTTACTTAGGTATGAGGAATTTGCTGCACTGTTATACATGGTTGGAGGCAGAGTTTTGATCCTTCTTTTTGTGTCAAGACACCTGTCTTTTTACTTCAGTGCCAGAAGGGTTTAGCATCTTGTCACTGAAGCAACACAGCCTGCACATTTATAGGTGTCACTCTACCATCTGTTCCTTAGGATAACAGCTACCATTATCACCCAACCTCCACCTGAGGCTTCAAGAATCTCTGTGGATTAAAGTTCAGATCTACAAGGAAGAATGGCTGGCAATAATGTTGCTGCTCAACTTTGCTTGACCTTAATTCTCCTGCTGTCAATACTGTATTGCAGCCTGTTAACTCTCTTTTCATCCTATGTGTATAATGCACTGTGAAGTTCTTGATTAAGCAATGAAACCATAAAAAAAAACCTTTGCACTATTATTAGCATTTTTGGTCCCTTTTCTATTTCTAGTTCACTAAAACATTCAAGGCTACATGTATAGTATTTTTTATAAATAAAATTAAAGTGAATGAACCTAATTGATTCAGTCCTGGGTCAGTAATGAAATAGTTTGCAAATGGAACTAAATCAAACACACATAGAGACTGAAATAAGAAAGACAAAAGGAAGGTAGAGTCTTAAATGTTGGACAATGGAAGGTAGTCAAATTTCTTAAGAGTTTATTTTCTGTCATATCTGTTATTTTTTCCTTTGTAAACTCAAATAAATCATGCTGTGTATAAGTTTATAGTGAAATGATTAAAAATACTTATTACTAACACTTTTTAAAAAGTTATAACCTGATAGATAATTTATAAGTACTTTTAATCTAATAATTATTGTGAAATGTATAAATACTTTTTATCAGATCATTCTTGTCAATATATGACAATGATTCTTGTCAAGCAAAATGTGATATATTCCCATTGTTTCATTAATTTTACTCTTTTTTTTACAGGTGATATACGGTTTCCTGAGTAGAAATGGTGTTGTATGCCTCCTTTATATTTGTGGTTTTCATTATTTCTATATGAGACACCCGTCCCCCTTCACATGATAGAGACAGGAAGTGGGTTCTGTTTATTCATTGGCAATCAAGCTAATACAAATGTTTCACAAAGATGGTAGAAAATGATAGTGCTGTCAATTTAAAGCAGCTCATTACAGAAGTCTGTTTGCACTCATTTTATTCTACAACTGAACTTTTACTGTGGCTATAAAACACATTTCTTTGTTACACAAACATTGAATTCTGCTGTATCCTTTTGCTCTCCCTGCTGATTTGTTTGTGTGCTTGCTCATTGCTTTTGGATGGCATTAGTGCCTCTCTCCTCTGGGTAGCAGCAACTGCTGCCCAGTAAGGCAATAGGATGGCTGTCTGAACCTCCCTCTTCTGCTCTATAAGCAATATTAACAAGCAAATCAGCAATTTATTCAACCAAACAAATAGTTTTAGACTTTCACATCTATTTTATATACCTAGGAAAATTAATGTGGTTTGGGAGTATTTTCTACCAGTTATCTCTACTTTATGGGGTACTTCTGGCTTTCATCTGAAGATAGCTAGCACTTATATATCATGACTATTCCTGATCAATTTAAAGATGCATAAAGGAAGGTATTTCTTTAGCCAGTTCCATTTGTATTTACAATTGTGGCATTTTTTTAAGGCATATGTGGCTGGGGAAGAATAATGCTATGACCCTTGTTTGCTGAACATGTAAGGCTACCATAAAACCTCATGTCAATGGAATGTGATTATTAATGTAGTGGTACTGCTTATAACCAATTAGTCTCTTTTCTTTAATTATCAGCAATCATTGAAACAGTATCCCAGTTTACTGTAAATAGAGATAGCTTCCTCAAACAAGTTGACTCCTCTGTTTTATAAAAGTTATATAATCATAACCATTGCTCAGCTTTGGATGATATTGAGAAAAATATAAGCACAATTCATGGTTCCCATATGAAGGATGTATAAGTATTATAGAAAAATGATTTTTTATTATTCAGAATATAATCTGGCTTTAAGGAATTAATTCAGTCAATAAATATTTATTGAGCCTCTGTCACACATTATTTGTGAAAATAATAAATAAAATAGCTCTTGCTTTCAAGAAGCACAAAGTCTAGGAGAGAGACATGTAAACATGTAATCATTCTTTATTTCCATTGTTAATACTAAAAAAATTATAGTAAATGCATCATTGGTTCAAAAAGGAAAAAAAATGAGTGGAGAAGTAGAAACAAGAGAATGCTAGGCAAGGCTATAAAGAGGAGTGAAAATTTCATTTGTGTGTCAGAAGAAGACTTTAAACAGTGGTGTGAGCAGTAAGGAATAAAATTCTGTGCTAGGAATATAACAAGAGAAAGACATAATGCAGTGAGATAATATAGCTCATTAGAGGGATTTCAAAAAAGTCAGTACAGCCTACTTCCTAGCTTGAAGCAGGGAGAAATAGTTTGAGAAGTAGACCAAAAAATGATCAAGAAGAAAGTTCTTATTTTATGCAAAATTATTAAGACTCTATCTCTTATGTTATAAGAATCTATGGCTTGAGAATTTCATTGTAAAATAGGACTAACTTATTTTGTTGTTGTTTAATATTGTAAGATATTAGTCTTACATTTGATTTAAAACTTATTGGATCTGCCCATGTGTAGATTTCATGAGAAAACAGTGGCAGAAAGGTAGTCCAAAATCCAAGATGATAATGATTTATGTTACTTTAAAATTAGTTTTTACTCCACCATCCAAATATATGTGGGATTCAAAATAGAACCTAGCACTCATACATTGCTGGTGGGACTGCAAATTGGTGGAACCACTCTGGAATGAAGCATGGAAATTCCTAATAAAACTTGGAATGGAACCATCATTTAACCCAACTATCCCACTCTTCAGTCTGTACCCAAAGAACTTAAAATCAGCATACTATAGTGACGCTGTCACATCAATGTTCATAGCAGCTCAATTCACAATAGCTGAAGTATAGAACCAACTTAGTGCCCTGCAACAGATAAATTGATAATGAAAATGTGGTACATATACACAATGTACCTCAGTCACAAAGAACAACAAAATTATGACATTTGTTTGTAAATGGATGAAGCTGAAGGCTATCATGCTAAGTGAAATAAGCCAGTCCCCCCAAACTAAAAGCTGAGTGTTTTCTCTGACATGTAGATGATGATTCACAATAGGGAGGGAGGAGTAGAAGTTATCTGGATTGGATAAGGGGGGGATGGCGAGAAAGGAGGGGGTTGGAAAGGGGAAAGACATTAGAAAGAATTGGATATAACTTTCCTATATTCATATATGAATATATAACCAGTGTAACTCCATATCCATATATGTATGCTATGTCAAAATACATTCTACTATCATGAGTAACTAAAAAGAAATAAACAACAGCAACAAAATAGAACCTAGCATTTAGCTCAGTGACAGGGCTGTTTGAATTGTTAATCTTTGGCAGCTTCAAATTTATTCAATAATAAAATTATAATAATGTCTTCATCTTCTAGTAGTAAACTTTCTGAGTGAGCAATATACAGAAAGATTAGTTTCTAAAATAAATTTTGCATAAACAGTAATTGGAGGCAAATCACAAAGTCAGTATGCTTATTCTGGTGAAAAAAAACACATACAATACATGTACAAAAAATCTAATTTGACATTGAACCTCTACCATATGAAGACATATCTTTGATTTGTACATAATACAATACACCAATAAAGACAACTGAAGAATAAACACATAATTTAAATAATGTAAGCACAATAATTTTTTAAAACTTGTGACATCATTATATATAGACAAGAACTGGATATTAGACCCTCTGGGATCTTTAATGCCACAGTCCAGTTGGCCTGGATTCATTTTCTCTCTATCCCTATCAGTCATATCCATTCATGAAAAGCTCTCATCAGTGCATATGCACAGAAAGCATTCAACAATATTTTGGTGTGTGTGTGTGTGTGTGTGTGTGACAGAAGAAGAAGAAGAGAAAGAAAAAGGGAGGGAAAGAGGAAGGGAAAGAAGGGAGAAAGAAGAGAAAAAAAATATATATATATACACACATTAAAAAAATAGGAAAGGGGGAGAAAGAATTTATTCTTGGCAGTTAAACAAATGTAGTTCCCCCGCACCTAGTTTTCCAATATGGATACTAAATTAGATATTCCTTTCACATTTTTTTCAAAGAGTAATTTTTTTTAATTTAATTTAATTTTTATGTGGTGCCAAGAATAGAACACAGTGTGTCACTCATGCTAGGTGAGTGCTCTACCACTGAGCCACAACCCCAGCCCCCCCTTTATTCTTTACTAACATCAATATAGACCTATGCAATACATGATCATCAATGCAAAGCCACTGGTTCTAAGTATGATTTAACCGTATCCTATTAGTTGTTGAACTTTAATACCTTGAAGAATTTTATTAAAAATATCAAAAGTATCATTTTTTCAGGGCAATGACTCTCCAGAATAAAATGTTCCTAAAGAGTCCCTAATCACATCTTCTCTTCCCTTTACCTTCCTCTCAGCAGCTTCAAGTGGGCACACACATGGAATCTAGAAAAAAAAAAAAAAAAACCCTAATGTCCTAGAGAGAAAAAAAAGGCACATTCTTCCAAGAAAATTAGAACAAGGGTGATTTCTCCCTGCATTTCTGTGGAGATGGATATATTTGAAATAACCTCACAACAACAGAGTTATTACCCTAGAGTTTTGCCTATTGAAATTCCACTTGGCCAGCTGCTGAATAGGCTGAAGGCTGCTTCATGCATTGCACTCTATAGCCTTTACAGTATGAAACACAATACTTTAAATTTTGTTTTCCCAAAAAATGTACTCAATCTGTAATGACTGGTACAGCATAGAGGCAGAAAATTGATTCCACATTATTTGAATTTTTTGACTAAATAAACAGCCTTCCTATTTCTCTTTATGAGGATGTTTCAAAACCACATTTTACTACTTTGTTTTTGTATCTAGCATCTGTGATTTATGTCCATTAATCTTTCTTTTCTAAATTGGAAAACATTGGGGATAATGTATTCAGTCAAAGGGTCAAGAAGGTAAGCACACTGACTGAAAAAGAAAATGCAGGCAGTAGAGCCTTCCACCACACATATCATGCCAGTGGCAGGTGGCTGGAAAATGGGGACTGTGCACTATTGGTGTCATTTTTAAAACCATGCTGCTTTAGAGGAATATCACCAATAACTCATCACCCTGATGAGTCATAAGCATATGAACTGTACCCACTGCAAACTGACCTATTATTGGAGATCTATTATAGAATAAACCTACTTTCCTCAATATATAGTGATACTCAGCATTTTCTTCTGAGAGACATGTAACTATTTTTTATTTCATTCAAAAATTATTCTTTGGTAATAAAGAATGTATAATCATGATATGTTCCTATTTGCCCTTTAATACAATTTGTATTGCCTTGTATTTAGATTAAAACACTCTAGATCCAATAACAGACAATAAGTGATTTTTAAATCATCTCTTCTCAAACTTTTGCCAAGGTTTTACCTTCTGGTAAATGTCAATTTATAATACCAGAAACCAGGTGAAGTAATTTTATGAATGGGCTTGAAATTTGAGATTTTAGAGATTTTGAGATTTTAGAAATCTGGTTGATAACTTTTAAAACTATAGCCCCCCAAATATTTCATTGGTGTTATGGTTTAGATGTGAGTTATCCCTCAAAGGCTCATATGTGAGACAATGCAAGAAGGTTTAAAGGAGAAATTATTGGGTTATCCAGGTTTAACCTAATCAGTGAATTAATCCCCTGATGGGAATTAACTGACTGGTAACTGAAGGTAGGTAGAGCATGGCTAGTGGTTGGTATTGGGCTTCGCATTATATATTTTGTATCTGGCCAGTGGAATGTCTCTCCCCCTACTCCCCGTGCCCTTTGACTGCTTCCCGATCATCACATGAGCTGGTTTTCTCTGCCATACTTTTCTACCAGGAGAAATGGAGGAATGAAGATGGCTGTCTATGGACTGAGACCTCTAAACCCCTGAAGCCCCAAATAAACTTTTACTCCTCTACAATTGTTGAGGTTAGGTCTTTTAGTTACAGTAGATAAAAAGCTGACTAACACAGTTGGCTAACCTATTAAAGTTTCCCCATATCTGACCATGTCCCATGACATTCATTGTACCTTCTAAGATGTACTCATGTAGGTAGAATCAGAGAAACCTCTTATCTCCCTGCTACCTGTTTTGAAGTTTGTTTTCTATGTTAAACCATGGTCATCTTTTAGGCAAAATTCTCCACTGACTTCTCATAACTTGGAATGAAATAAAAATATTTTTCATGATCATCAAGGTTTTCATTATTGTCCAGATGTTGCAGTCTCTCCAGTCACATAAGTCACTCAGATTTACCCTTTCTATCTATTCGGCCGTAATACATCTATTCTTCCTCTATGGTCTATTCCTTCTTCTGAACTACTTTCCTCATTTTGTAACAAGAAAAAGTCATCAGTTCATTAAAGTCAGTGTTCAACCATTCAGAGAAGCAACTTTTAACCACACAAAATGAAATTTAATCTTCCCTTACCAAAATTGCAAATTGCTTTAGACTGCTTTTTATTTTTTACCAATACCTGAAATGTATTATGCACATATGTATCCACTTATTTATCATTTGTCATCAACAATCCAATGTAAGCACCAAGATGGTGAGGCTTTGTGTGCTTGTTTACTGACCAATGAATCTTCAAGGCCTGGAATGGACACTGTAACTACTCAAGGATATCCATGAATGTTGGATGAATAAATGACAAGTACTTTGCTAATCTAAAAATTCTTAGAATAGAATTTGTCAGAAAGATGCATCACAGACATATTGATTTTGGTTAACGACCCTTGTGTATTTAAATCTAGCCAGAAAATATTGGTAGAAATCAAATTTTGATTTTAAATAACAAAATAGCCAAACTGATCTTTTAACTAACACATTTAACAACCTCATAATTTCTCAGTTACCTCACTTACCATGGAGATAATAATGCTATCTACCTCTTAGAGTTGTTATGAAGATTAAGTGAGCCAATACATATTAAGCACTTAAAATACTGCCTGCCACATGGTAAGAACTGGATAATGTTTTAGTGTTATTTTCATTTAGTTTATCTTAAACCAGAGTTCACTTGGAGCATTTCCAACCTTATTTCATAGCAAATACATCCTTCTTAATTCAAAATGCATACTCTGAAAGCTCCAAAGTTGGTAGGAATACAATGAACATTCACAAATACTAGTAGACTAAATTAATAAACATAACTAAAAATAAGCTTAAATTTTTTGAGTGAAGGTTAACAAATAACATTAGCTTTCTTGTGAATGATGAATACTCCTTGCACTACATTGTGCTTGAATAGTTAGAACTATGTGTAAAATATAAGTAGTGACCAAAGAAAATATATGGAGACCTTAGTTTCCTTTTTTGCCTGTGTGTTCTAGGACAAAAGTACAGACATTGTCAAGGTCACAGAATCAAATGCTCATTGAGATTGATTAATAAAATTATACTTACTGATATTTGCACTGTAACAAATTTCCATCTTAAAGCAAAATGAAGTTTACATATTGCTGCAGGCATTGTGCAAATTAGAACTTCATTGAATATTAATGAATTACTCTTTGTAGCCAATTGTTATGCAAATTACCAGAGTGTCAGAATTTATCATTTTGTTTGGTTGAGGATTAAGGGGAAAATGCTTTTAAAATCAAGCACAGCTCTCTAAAAACTAATATGTGAATACAAGCAAAGGACTGTTATGTAATTCCAAAATGTTCAAAAGTAACATGTCGGTTTTTGGTTATCTTTAAAATAATTTGCTCAAAGCACATAGTTTTCAAGATATTATTTAGTCTGTCTATATTTAGATTTCATGGAAAAATAGGGGCAGAGAGTCCAAAGTCAAAGATGAATGATGCATATTATTTAAAATTAGTTTTTACTCCATAAATCAAATATATGTAGGATTCAAAAACAGAACCTGGCACCTATATATCTTGAAAATCATACATCGTAACTTTTAAAAGATTATATGTCAAAAAAAAATATATATATACATATATATATGAACACACACACATATATATGTATATATATAATTACATATGTATAATATTTATATTCAAAGATTTGTATCTTAACCTTTGAAAGTTAAGTTATATTATTAAGCAAATGGAAAATAATCCTGAGAATTTTAAAATAATTTTTAGTATATTTTCTTTCTTTTAAAAAAATCCGTTTAGTTTTTTTAATTATATAAATTCACTATGATTGTTTTAAAAATATAGTTTATTTAAAAAGCATATTTCTAAAGAATTCATTAGAACTGAAATCAGTACAATAAGTGTATACATATATTTATGTGTTGAATTCTTAATTATCACAACATATGAATGAGTAATTTCTTTTTTAATAAAAGTTTCTTTGAATAAGTTTGGGACAGACTATCACCTAATGTGAATTTAAATTTTATATAGGTTAACTGTGCACAGAATTCTTTAATCAGTTTTTCTCCTCTTAAAGCTATATATTGTTTTACTCTGCTCTACAAATTTTATTCCCATTAATATTAGTCAACATTTCAAAAATAAAATTATAATAATATATTTAAATATTAAAAAATCACAGAAACAAAAATTCTGAAAAGAATGAATTACTTTTTAACTTATTGAAGCTATAATATGTGTACAGGGATAACAAATACAGGATATTGAGTCATGTAGGACTTTGAAGGAACAATTTAATGTGTAAATACTATGCAAAATGTTCCCTTACTGCATATAATGTAAGATTATTTAATTATTTTACTTTATTAATATGAAGAAATCAGAAATGTGGCAACTATCTTCATAATTATATATTTTGTACTGCCTAATTCTTAAAAATAATCGAGAACTTCATTTAGTTGACAAATTAACATACAGTATGCTTTTTGTTGGCTATCTAATCTGAAATAAAGAATGCTTATTTCTATACAGTATGATACAGCTTAAGGAACTTAATTTTTCTATCACAAGCATCATGAAATATCAAAATTTCTACCCACATAATAAAAAATCTATGAATGTGTTATTTATAAAACTATTTCAAAAACACTGCAAAATAATTGAGGAAAATCAAAAAAGTAACATACATCAATTTTTCACTATTCCCTTTGATTCATTATTTTTTCCAATTATTTCAAAGGATTAGGTGATTTACTAATCAAGTTAGTTTCCAGTCAGCTTAGTAGCACTCTAAATCTACTAATATGTTATCATAAGGAATCTTGCTTCTTCCAAATTCAGTCTGGTCTTCAGGGACTCTCACAGAGTGATCTTTAACTTAGTTGTCAAATAATAAAGTACAGAAGTTATTAATTATGACACATGTCTAGAATTCAAGTTATTAAAGAGAACTTTATAGGTTTACAATTAGTATGGACTGTGAGTACACAGTAAAGGCAAGGACTGAATTTCCTTCCGATTCAACAAATAGGTGCAATTAATTATGATGTCAGGTCTCTCTAGAGGGGGCATCCAGTCCCTAGAGGTGCACATCTAATATATGCTTTTTCAGCCCTATGCCATGAAACAAGCATTCTTTTTTATCTTTTTTGTTTTCTAAAAACACAAACTTCCCCTTACAAGAAATGGCCTGATTAAGGAGCTATCTAATGCAGAGTGGTGAGTACTTTGCCTCTGAGACAGCCTATGAAGTTTTCACTGAGTCCATAAGGCAACATTTAAAAGCTAAACAAAACAAGTTTTTGCTTTCAAATACCTCAAATTTCAAATACAACAATTTCAAAATATTCTGGACAGCAAAGCCTCAATAATCCTCACTGAACATTTAATGTGCATAATGAGCATCCAGTAGAGTCCACTTGCCACCCCATACTCCCCGCCCCCAAGAGCTCCCTATAGCAACTTTCCACAGTCACAAAACCACTTATTCATTGCTCCTTCTGCTGGCTATCTTCAGTATCAAGGCAGCAGGTTTTTATTTCATTTTCCTTTTCTCTCCATTACTCTAGGGTGTTTTGAATTTCATCACAATAATGATTCATTTCATATGCATATTGCAAACAGGTTTAGAGAATGCTCAGTGCAAAAATGTGTGGATAATGTTACAGATAATTTGACCCATGAGAAAGAAGTGTCATCTATAACCCTTTGCTTAGTAAAGTATTTTCAACAGTATCTGGAAACATGTGTGGCATAACTATGCTTGGCTTGTAGAAAAAACCACAAATGTGAAGGTGCTTTCCAACTGACTGAGACAGACATGCTGTTAAGTGATCTGTGTGATTCACTTGGTGTAATAACTGGTTGTCTCTGGCTCACTGGGTGCCAGAGGCAACTTGAACAACTCAGCCTTGAGCTTGACAGGGACTGCTGAGTGACCACAACATGATTTTGCTAAAAGCAGCCATTTCCCTGGTTAAGATCAATGAAATCCTGCTGTAATAACAGCATTTGGGTATGTGACTCCATTGTTACCAATGAGGAGCCTTGCTATCTAATTTACTTATATGCATCTAATTCTCCCTTTTTTCCCCCTTAGCAGGAGGTCATGGTTTTCTATATTGTATTTCAAATAAACACTCAAATAACTCAGCTTTATGACTAATCCTTGGGTTAATAGCCTTTTGATGTTTCATTTTAGTAAAAATTACCAATAATTAGATCACAACAACATATATATATATACACAGTTTCACACCCATAAGGAAATGAGGAGACAGGTCACTTTGGGTAAACAAAGGGACTATTGCTGACACTTTGATTCTTACGTTGCTTAACATTGAAGAATAAAATTTAAATCACTTTTACAAAGTTTCCTTGTTAGGATAGAGGTAAAGATTTTAAAAGCATATATACTTTCACAAGGACTGATGGTCAGTGGTCAGTTGTCATTCATATTTCCCTTTCAGATTTGCAAGAACAGTACTATCATAAAATTAATACATAAAAATTAAAAAAAAATAGGTGGATTCTTTTGCCCAATTAGTGCTCAAAGATATGTGATTCAAGAGTTAAAATTATCCTTGTAAAATTCAAGTCAGTTCTTATCCTAGCTGATCAGATTTTCTTATACGAGAATGACAGTTTTATTTTGTGCAGATTTGGGGATATAATTGATGCTTTCCAGAGTGAAAGAAGAGCTATGAAGACCAGGAGTTCAACTCTAGAAAGTAGTGATTTTCTATACTTCTTATATTGAGATGACAAAGTATGTACTTTCCTAATTTCAAATACTTTTGAAAATGAAAGGGAGACCTATTCATAGTTACATGAAGACCACAAGTACAATCCTAGGCACACTGGGATATATTGTCAACCCACATATGGAGATATTCTTCTAGGTTCTGAGGCCATGAGCCAAGCTTATTTACCACAGGGATTTCATGGAAGCAATACTTTGGTAGGAATAAAGAAGGTATCTTACTCTACCATCCATCTGATTTTAGACATCTAATAAATATATTTTTTTTAATTCACTGTTCGTTTATGTTCTTTAGGGCCATTTAATGATATGCTGGATGAGACTATATAGAACCACCATTGTTAGGTGTTACAGAAATAGTTTGAAAACCTTGATTTTTCAGTGGTTTCTGAAGTATTACAGTGATCCTACAGAATATCTAGCAACCCTCTGGAGAATATTCTTGTATCTTAATTGCCAAACAAGGGAATTAATCCTGCAGTCTAACATATTCAGGATACAATGTACACACATCCAAAGACAATAATTTAGGGCCGAGTGCATTTGAGGAAATCCAGACATAATAATTCTGTAATCATAGAGAATTTTAAGAAAGACAAAACTTTTAAACTAAGTGGGAAAAAAGTTTAATATTAATGTATAAAATTAGAAATGTGGATTTTACTGCTGGGAGGAGGTGAGTGGTGATGGACTTTAATCCCCTTCTGCTACACAGGATGGACATCAGGTTCACTGAAGTTAAATAACAGGCAAAAAGTCACCCAACCAAGAACTCTCCTGCTGGGACTGAAACTAAACCTTCTTTCCATTTTGCATTTTATCAGAAAATTTTAATAGGTTTGTTGATTAAAATGGCAGAAATATTTTAATCCTCCCATATTTTATTCACATTAAAATGATACTATTGCCTTTTTTTTTTCTTATTTATTTTGCTACAGTATTTTTATCCACTCTGGATACAATGCAATTGCATTTGAGGTTTGGCAGACTGCCCTTTTGGCTTAGCAGAGTTGATAAAAGGTTGCCAAATACCACAGTAGTTCATATTTATTTTCTGTTTTATGACATTTTTTCCCCCAAAACCACTGTTCTTTTCCTCAGAAAACCATCAATCAATTCCTGGAAAAAAAAACAAAAAAAAAACCATGACTTCTTCAATGGGTTACCAAATATGGCCCTAGCTGTGGGCAGCATGTATTTTATGAACATAAAATATATTTCTAATAGGTCAAATACAGGAGGAAAATATCAAATTTTAGAAGTCATTTCTCTGTGTGTATAGATCTCTATCTATCTTCACAGATGCATATAAAAACACATAGATACATATTTATGAAGGCATAAATATTCCAGTTAAAATATTTTAAAAATTCATTTTAAATCATGGATATAATTTGATTTTTTTTTTCCTTTTAGATGCTTAGTTTTGTGGGTGGCTCAGTGTTACCAGACAATTAGCAGTTTGGAGCTCTAATGAAAAGCACAGAGGAGCCTCAAGTGTTATAATTTGATGTGGACTAATCATGGCTTAGAAGCTATTTGAAGCTTATGTAACCACCTTTTGCTACAAACTTAAGTTTCTAAGACAGTATCCAATACAAATCAAACTACTCGTTACTATTTTGGAACAGGCCCATCTGCTGAAGGTTTTTGCCCAGTATAATCTTGGCTGAGCGTGATTACCTTTGTCTTTGTTGTTATGGAAGCAAAGAGGTAGTCATCAACTACCCACAGTTTCTTCAGCCCACATAGACTCCTTAGCATAATTAAATAACTAGTCTACAGATTAGGAGCACTACTCCTAGATTGTAGTGTGACTCTGCTGTGTATGAATTCTTGCCATGTAATTAACCTTAAGTGAGTAACTTCATTTCTCAAAATTCCATACATACAATTGGAATAATATGTCCCCTAGTATGCTGCATTTAATGAAATGAGTTAGTACAATGCTTAGCACAGTAGCATAGTAATCAATTATTTGATTTTTAAATACTGGCAACAAATATGTTGTTTCAGTCAGCTTTTTCACTTCTACAACCAAAAGACCTGACAAGAACAATTAGAGAAAGAAAAGTTTATTTCAGGGTTCCAAGTTTTTTAGAGGTCTCTGTCCACACATGGGTGACTCCATTGCTCTGGGCCCAAAGAGTGTCACTACTTCATGGCGGAAGAGCATGGTGGAAAAAGGCAGCTAAAGACATGGCCACCAGAAAGCAGAGAGAGGTTTACTCCACAGGACAAAATGTATATCCCAAAGTTACCCCCCAATGACCTACTTCATCCAGCCACATGCTTCCTGCATGTAATTATTAATCATTTAACTTATCAGTGGATTAATGTATTGATCAGGTTAATACACTCATAACTCAATCATTTCAACTCTAGGCCTTTTTGCATTGTCCTACATATGGGATTTTCAGGCGACACATCATATCTAAACTATAACATGTGTGCATAATAAATTAAGCTGATTATTATGCATTTCTCAAAAGGAAAACAGAGCTATTTGTATCTATTTATGCTTTTAAAATTTATTCATAATTCTGCCTTTCATTACACTTTCCCTTTAGCTTCAAATAAGTAAATAGCTTAAGTAGAAAATTCTCATAGCAGGCACTTTTACATTTCCCTTAATATTTCAGATATAAACCCCAATGAAATACTCAAACATTTAGTTCAGTTTATCAATGAATGCCAGATTTTTTAACAGTATGCAATTAGACCATCTTTAACCATTTTTCCTATAATGAGAAATAAAAATACATACAGTAACTTCCAGTATGATTTTATATCATAGGCTTATAAGTTATAGTTTCATCATTCCATTATTATTCCTTTCCTTCACCATTTTACATATCCTATCTTAGCCTGGGGATTTCTGAGCATATATTATTTCACTCTTTGAAGGTTTAAATGCTACATATGGATTTTGTCAGCATTCTTGACAAAATTATTTTTATAATGCTTCAAACTGAAAAATTAGAAAATTACTATACTCTGGTCTATCTTATTGTTTAAATAAGAACAATGATAAAAGGTTGGCATCTGAAAGCTTGAATTTAGGATCAGCAAAGTCTTTAACCCACTTTTGTCCTTCAACAGGTATGCAAGTTTTTTAACTTCACTGATTTTTATATCCTATTTTGAAAAAAAAAAAAAAAAACAACTATTTTAATACGCTTTCAATAAGATGAGGTATTATATAAATTTATGATGTACAGCATAAAAATACTAAATAAGTGTGACATTATTAATATAAGTTTCAACAATTTTGGAAAATATAAAATATTAGACAAAGGAATATGTTATTTCCCACCAATAATATGCATATCAGTCCTTGATAATTTTTAACCCTTTGCATTAATACAAAGCAATATACAAAGTCTTAATAAAAATCAATCAAAATTTTAGTGTTCATAATTATAAAAAATTTAATTTTTTTTTTAATTCTTCAATGGTGAAAATAAAGAGAGATATAGATGTGATTGGTTTCTACTTTTTGGTTCCATCCTTGAGAGGCTGTGCAGAATAGTGGTGACTATGGTGAGGTCAGACTGGGAATGCATACTTTCACTGTTTTAACAGATCAGACCAGTGGAAAGCTTCAGTCTCTTTAAGAGGATTCTGAGTTTGTTTCATGTCCAATTTGATTCAGTGCTATGCAAGTGGCCAGAACTGAAGAAAAACCTACACATTATTGTGAAGGAACAAAGCACACGAAGAAACATCACAGCCTACAATGTCATTCTACTGACCAAGGCAAATATTTGCAACTATAAGGAAAAGGGTTATATATGAATATTTTGATTTATTTTTCTCTGAGGAAAGGCAGGGCTCCTGAAAGTTTATTTTAATTGTTTCCTAGATGGTATATTATCAATATATCATGAATAATCTTGACTGTGTAAAATTTCTCTAAAAACAAAGGTCCATAAAAATATAGACAATTTGAGGTTATTTTTCTAGTAAAATGTATGTTTCTCAGATAGATAATGTTTTAAAAATAACTATATTATAACATTACATGTTTTCATATTATACTTCTAAAGTTAAAAAGACAGTTAACTGATTGTTAACAAATTGGAAGGTATGTGATAAACTGGTACTTAATATTTCTTAAACAGTAACTTAAGTTCCACCTCATTATATTCGAGATTATTTAAAATACTTCTATCTCTTCCTTCTGGTTAAGCAAAGATAAGGCTAACTGAAAACAGTGGTGAAACATTCTACAAAATGCATATTAAACAGAATGCAGATCATCCACAAACACTCTTGTTTCCTGTTTCTTAATGTATAGTCTCTAAATCATCAGTATCAGCAAATCTCAGAAACTTATTAGAAATACAGACTTAAGGACCAATCTTAGGATTTCTGCATGCAAATATGTGTTTTTAAAAGATTTTTAGAAGGTTACATTTTGAAAACCTCTACTGAAGATATCCCTATGACTTAAAAACTTTAAGCACTTTTTTTTTTTTTAAGAGAGTACCTTGAGTTTGGGTATAAAATTTACTAAACATACACAGTATATTAACTATATGTTAAGTTTTATAAAACTTTCATTTGAATTAAGTATAACTAAACACAGGCAAAATGACAATGATCATGAGATGTCACAAGCCGTCCATGGGCTGTTTGGGGAACTATGTTGCGCATTATAGCCTAGTGAGGTGATGAGTCTGGCATTGGGAACTTGCAATGGCACTCCCCACAGGAATTGACTACCTGATGCAGTTGAACTTCTCCCTCAAAAATCACAAATAATTCAAGCCCTACCAAAGATCCCACACAGCACCTGAGATGGGTGTGACCTGAGAAGATGCCAATCAACCTGTTGATTCCTAGACATCAGGAAGCAAGACTCTGCTCTTATTCCTACCTTTGATGTACCCCCTTAAATAGACCACTCAAGCCATCTTTTCTTTGTCTAGTTCCAGCACCCATGTGAACTAGATCTATCAGAGGCTTCGCTTTAGCTTTTATAAATGTATTTCTGCCTATTTATGTTTTGTTATTCACTAATTGAGACTTTTAAGTTTTAGGGTGGCTTATACCCTCCTGGGCTGGAAGAAGAACCCCTCAATGAGATGCTAGCCATTGCTTCTGATAATGAGATATTTATGGAGTTTGTGATGTTTAATTTTTTTCTAAGAACACCTGCTCTGCAATAAATAAGAATGCTTGTATATTACCAAATATGTTATCTAAATAGAAAAAAATTAATAAATTCTTTAACAAGAACTGAATATAGTAATAAAGCTCTCAGGTTCCAAGTCTTTGCCAAATTGTTGCTTAATGTCAATATCCAGACAGTACATTTCCTGTATATCTAACAACAATACATGATTATAACAATTTATTGCTTATACATATCTCCTATGCTTTCATTTCAGTGCCTTCTAATTTCTTTGTTTATACTTATCTCTTATCATAATTACATTTTCTTAAAAGAAAAGACTATATTTTATTAGCTTTTATAATTCCGGTATCTGCTTTAGTATTGGCAAAATAAAAAAGGGAGATTTACTTAATTACTATATATTAAATACCATGAAAATATATTTAGCAAAATCTATATGATCAGTCATTTTTTAAATTTTAAAACAATGCTTTCTATTTTTGCCTTGACACTAGTGGCTAAAGAATATAACATAATTAAAACAATAATAATAATAATAATAATAATAATAATAATAGGGGATCCAACATGGCGGCCGGCAAGGAAGCAGCACTTTCAGTATCTCCACATTAACCGGATCAGAAACACCCATTAAAACAGCTACATTCTACCTACTGAGGAACTTCTAGCAAAATTCCGCTGAAAGGAGACCTGCCAGGAATTAGTAAGTTTATTAGAGGTGACAGTTGGCCCCAGACAAGTGAATCTTGGCCGGCCACGCGGGCGCAGAGGTCCAATCCCGCAGCCACCGCCCGACCGGCTCTGCAAGCGGCCCCCGGCGGCCCAGGGCAGCGAGAAGGGTCCCCCCCTGGCCCGGCAGACGGCCCCCGCCATCCTGGCTCTCCTGGCGGCCCCGCTCACTCTGTGATCGGCCACCCCGCCCGCCCGGCTCTTAGCCACGAGGCCGCTGCCTACCCGGTTCTACAAGCGGCCCCCGGCGGCCGGCGCGGCGAGAAGGGTCCCCGCCTGGCCTGGCAAACGGCCTGCGCCCTCCTGGCTCTGCTAACGACCCCGCCCCCACTGCGAACGGCCCCACCCACCCGGCAAATGGCTCCCCCCCCCAGACGACGTGAAGGGAATCTAACCAAGCCTTTATGAAATAGCGAACTGGGAACTAAAACCAGAGATTGTGTCAGACCAGAGACAAGCCAGTTCCACCCCTCCCTTCGGAGGCAGGGGCAAGGGGCCCGCCATAGCAGAGAGGGGAAGTCACCAAAGTTCGGCCAAAGAGATTCCTTCCCAGTGGAATCTACTTTAGCAGGTGTCTGACTCCCACCCGCATCAGATACAAACAACCGGGAAACTTCAAAATCTCTCCGTGGGCGTGACCGTAAGGGCCAAAGGACTCTCGACCCCCAACTCCCAATACTGCCAGTGACGTGGGCGTGACTGTAGGGGCGGAGGGAAGCAGAGAAGACTCCGCACCCCCAACTCCCCCAACCGCCAACTGAGAGGGCGTGAAGGTAGGGGCGGAAGGAAACAGAGGACACTCCAGACCCCCAACTCCTCCTACCGCCAGCGGAGTGGTCGTGATTGTAGGGGCTGAGGGAAGCAGAGGGGATCCTCGACCCCCAACTCCCATTACCACCAGTGGCGACACCAATGGTCTTAGCCGCCAGATTCCGAAGGTGTGCCCACCAAAGGGGTCCGGAAAAATTAAACTATTGACTCCCAGAACACAGCTCCACAGCACTGGGGCTTAGATGAATGACAGAGAGAGTGCTCAGTCGTTAGGGAAATAGAGCACCCAGAGGGGCTGAAAGTGTAACCAAATCCTTGGAGAACCGCCTCCGGTGAACAGGACCTGGCTGGCTGGCAGGAGGAAGGGGAGGAGGGGCCGTAGAAGTGAAACAGCTCTGGACCAACAGGATTGAGAGGCTCCCAGGAGCCGCCTTACAGGGATTGCTGTTGACACATTGAGGGCAAATCTCAGCCCGGAGGGCACAGCTTTGCCTACGGGAAGAGAAGAAAATGGATCTCTAAGACCTAATTTTATTTCTTATTTTATTTTATTTTTTCTCTCCCTTTTTCCCTCTTTCTCTCCCCTTCCAAGTTTTATTGTTCTTTCCATTCTCCTCTATGCTATCTAACTCCCCCTCCTTCTTTCTTTTCAAGAGCACCTTCCTTCCCCTTCCCCCCAACTTTCATCCCAAGCATTACATCCTCCATTTCGTGTAACTGTCTAAATGCAAACAGGTGAATGTTTCGAGGCCGTCTATAGTGCTCCTAAATACCTAGCTACTACCAACACCCTGATCCAATTGACGGTTAGCATCCCCCTTCAGTAGAGCAATCTTCTAAAGTAGCCAAGACATACTAACCCTTATACCTTCATAGCACCTAACCTAAAGTCCTAAGAACAAAAAACAAATCACTATATGCATACAAAATCCAGAAGCCCTTTATAAATTGAATGAATCAGCTCTAAAGTACAATAAAGCCCAACATCTATAGGCATAATCTCCCACCACAAAGGAGAGACAACAGAGATAAACAAAGCCAAAACAAATGTATAGGAGAAAGCAGTTACAAAGCAGTCAAACAGAGCTGGAAAGTAACGTGAACAACATGAAAAAAACAGGGAAAAAAGGAGTACAGATAATGCAGGACAACTTAAATCTACAGGAGGACCTAGAAGCATCAGAAACATGGACAGGGAAAGAAATCAAGGCATACCTAACTCAGATGGAACGGAATTTTAGAGAAGACATGAGACAGCAAATCCAAGAATTGAAAGTATATTTTGAAAACCAACTAAACAAACAAATTCAAACTGCAAAGAACAAGCTTTACCAGGAGATAGAGATCTTAAAAAAAAAACCAAACAGTGATTTTAGAAATGCAAGAAACCATAAACCAGATTAAAAATGCTAACGAGAATATTACAAATAGACTAGATCAAGTAGAAGTCAGAACATCAGATAATGAAGACAAAGTTTATCAACTTGAAAATAATATAGTCAATACTGAAAAGATGCTTAAATCTCACGACTAATCTATCCAAGAGATATGGGATCTCATCAAAAAACCAAATTTGAGAGTCATTGGGATAGAAGAAGGCACAGAGATTCAAGCCAAAGGAATGGACAACCTATTGAATGAAATAATCCTAGAAAACTTCCCAGAGATGAAAGATGGAATGGATTGCCAAATCCTGGAAGCCTACAGGACCCCAAACATCCAAAACTGTAATAGGCCAACTCCAAGACATATAATTATGAAGATAGCCAACATACAGAACAAGGAGAGACTATTACAAGCTATGAGGGAAAGGAGGCAGATTACATTCAGGGGTAAACCAATTAGGTTAACGGCTGATTTTTCATCACAGACTTTGAAAGTGAGAAGATCCTGGAACAATGTATTTCAAACGCTGAAAAATAATGGATTCCAACCAAGAATACTGTATCCAGCAAAATTAAGCTTCAGATTTGACAATGAAATTAAAATCTTTCACGATAAACAAAAGCTAAAAGATTTCGCAGCCAGAAAACCAGCACTGCAAAGCATTTTGGGCAAAATTCTACAAGAAGAGGAATGGAAAAACAGTGCCCAAAACCAACAGCGGGAGGTTTCTCAGTAAAGGGGGAGGTAAACAACCAAAAAGTAAAAACTAGCCAAACTAAAATAAATAAATAAATAAACATGACTGGAAGTACAAATCATATTTCAATTGTAACCTTAAATGTTAATGGACTAAACTCACCAATCAAGAGACACAGGCTGGTAACCTGGATCAAAAAAACAAATCCAACAATATGCTGCCTTCAGGAGACTCATATGATAGGAAAAGACATACACAGGCTGAAGGTGAAAGGTTGGGAAAAATCATACCACTCACATGGCCCTCGGAAGCAAGCAGGAGTGGCCATACTCATATCGAATAAAATCAACTTCAAACCTAAGTTAATCAAAAGGGATAAAGAAGGACACTATATCCTGTTAGAAGGAACTATTCACCAACAAGACATAACAATTATCAATTTATATGCACCAAATAATGGTGCAGCAACGTTCATAAAACAAACTCTCCTCAAGTTCAAGAGTCAAATTGACCACAACACAATAATTATGGGTGACTTCAACACACCGCTCTCGCCATTAGACAGATCCTCCAGACAAAAGCTGAATAAAGAAACTATAGAACTCAATGACACAATCAATAACCTAGACTTAACCGACATATATAGAATATATTAACCATCATCAAGTGGATACACGTTCTTCTCAGCAGCACATGGATCTTACTCAAAGATAGATCATATATTATGCCATAGGGCAACTCTTAGTAAATATAAAGGAGTGGAGATAATACCATGCACCATATCTGATCATAATGGAATGAAACTGGAAATCAATGAAAAAAGAAGGAAGGAAAAATCCTGCATCACATGGAAAATAAACAATGTTACTGAAGGATCAATGGGTTACAGAAGACATAAAGGAGGAAATCAAAAAATTCTTAGAGATAAACGACAATTCAGACACAACATACCGGAATCTATGGGACACAATGAAAGCAGTTTTAAGAGGGAAATTCATTTCCTGGAGTTCATTCCTCAAAAAAAGAAAAAAAACAACAAATAAACGAACTCACACTACATCTCAAAACCCTAGAAAAGGAAGAGCAAAACAACAGCAAATATAGCAGAAGACAAGAAATAATTAAAATCAGAGCGGAAATCAACGAAATTGAAACAAAAAAAAACATTGAAAAAATTGATAAAACTAAAAGTTGTTTCTTTGAAAAAATAAATAAGATCGACAGACCCTTAGCCATGCTAACGAAGAGAAGAAGAGAGAAAACTCAAATCACTAACATACGGGATGAAAAAGGCAATATCACAACAGACACTACAGAAATACAGAAGATAATTAGAAAGTATTTTGAAACCCTATATTCTAATAAAATAGAAGACAGTGAAGACATCGATAAATTTCTTAAGTCATATGAGCTGCCCAGATTGAGTCAGGAAGACACACACAATTTAAACAGACCAATAACAAAGGAAGAAATAGAAGAAGCCATCAAAAGACTACCAACCAAAAAAAGCCCTGGACCAGATGGGTATACAGCGGAGTTTTACAAAACCTTCAAAGAAGAATTAATACCAATACTTTTCAAGCTATTTCAAGAAATAGAAAAAGAAGGAGCTCTTCCAAATTCATTCTATGAGGCCAACATCACCCTGATCCCGAAACCAGATAAAGACACTTCAAAGAAAGAAAACTACAGACCAATATCTCTAATGAACATACATGCAAAAATTCTCAATAAAATCCTGGCGAATCGAATACAAAAGCATATCAAAAAAATTGTGCACCATGATCAAGTAGGATTCATCCCTGGGATGCAAGGTTGGTTCAATATACGGAAATCAATAAATATTATTCACCACATCAATAGACTTAAAGATAAGAACCATATGATCGTCTCGATAGATGCAGAAAAAGCATTCGACAAAGTACAGCATCCTTTTATGTTCAAAACACTAGAAAAACTGGGGATAACAGGAACTTACCTCAACATTGTAAAAGCTATATATGCTAAGCCTCAGGCTAGCATCATTCTAAATGGAGAAAAACTGAAGGCATTCCCGCTAAAATCTGGAACAAGACAGGGATGCCCTCTCTCACAACTTCTATTTAATTTAGTCCTTGAAATACTAGCCAGAGCAATTAGACAGACAAAAGAAATTAAAGGCATAAAAATAGGAAAAGAAGAACTTAAAATATCACTATTTGCGGACGATATGATCCTATACTTAGAAGACCCAAAAGGGTCTACAAAGAAACTACTAGAACTAATAAAGGAATTCAGCCAAGTGGCAGGATATAAAATCAATACGCATATATCAAAGGCATTCCTGTATATCAGTAACAAAACTTCTGAAATGGAAATGAGGAAAACCACCCCATTCACAATATCCTCAAAAAAAATAAAATACTTGGGAATCAACCTAACAAAAGAGGTGAAAGATTTATACAATGAAAACTACAGAACCCTAAAGAGAGAGATAGAAGAAGATCTTAGAAGATGGAAAAATGTACCCTGTTCATGGATAGGCAGAACCAACATCATCAAAATGGCGATATTACCCAAAGTTCTCTACAGGTTCAACGCAATGCCAATCAAAATCCTAACGGCATTTCTGGTAGAAATAGATAAAGCTATCATGAAATTCATATGGAAAAACAAAAGACCCAGAATAGCAAAAGCAATTCTAAGCAGGAAGTGTGAATCGGGAGGTATAGCGATACCAGATTTCAAACTACAGAGCAATAGTAACATAAACAGCATGGTACTGGTACCAAAACAGGCGGGTGGACCAATGGTACAGAATAGAGGACACAGAGACCAATCCACAAAATTACAACTTTCTTATATTTGATAAAGGCGCTAAAAGCATGCAATGGAGGAAGGATAGCATCTTCAACAAATGGTGCTGGGAAAACTGGAAATCCATATGCAACAAAATGAAGCTGAACCCCTTTCTCTCGCCATGCACAAAAGTTAATTCAAAATGGATCAAGGAGCTTGATATCAAATCAGAGACTCTGCACCTGATAGAAGAAAAAGTTGGCTCCAATCTACACATTGTGGGGTCGGGCTCCAAATTCCTTAATAGGACGCCCATAGCACAAAAGTTAATAACTAGAATCAACAAATGGGACTTACTCAAACTAAAAAGTTTTTTCTCAGCAAGAGAAACAATAAGAGAGGTAAATAGGGAACCTACATCCTGGGAACAAATCTTTACTCCTCACACTTCAGATAGAGCCCTAATATCCAGAATATACAAAGAACTCAAAAAATTAAACAACAAGATAACAAACAACCCTATCAACAAATGGGCCAAGGACCTGAACAGACACTTCTCAGAGGAGGACATACAATCTATCAATAAGTACATGAAAAATGCTCACCATCTCTAGCAGTCAGAGAAATGTAAATCAAAACCACCCTAAGATACCATCTCACTCCAGTAAGATTGGCAGCCATTATGAAGTCAAGCAACAATAAGTGCTGGCGAGGATGTGGGGAAAAGGGTACATTTGTACACTGCTGGTGGAACTGCAAACTGGTGCGGCCAATATGGAAAGCAGTATGGAGATTCCTAGGAAAGCTGGGAATGGAACCACCATTTGACCCAGCTATCACCCTTCTCGGTCTATTCCCTGAGGACCTTAAAAGAGCATACTATAGGGATACTGCCACATCAATGATCATGGCAGCACAATTCACAATAGCTAGACTTTGGAATCAACCGAGATGCCCTTCAATAGATGAATGGATTAAAAAACTGTGGCATTTATACACAATGGAGTATTACGCAGCACTAAAAAATGACAAAATCATGGATTTTGCAGGGAAATGGATGGCATTAGAGCAGATTATGCTAAGTGAAGCTAGCCAATCCTTAAAAAACAAATGCCAAATGTCTTCTTTGATATAAAGAGAGCAACTAAGATCAGAACAGGGAAGAAGAGCATGAGGAAAAGATTAACATTAAAGGGAAACTATGGAAATGGAAGGAGACCCTCATTGTGACACAAAATTACATATAAGAGTTTGTGAGGGGAAAGGGGAAAAAAAAACAAGGGAGAGAATTAAACAACAGCAGATGGGGTAGAGAGGGAAGATGAGAGGGAAGGGGAGGGGGGATAGTAGGGGATAGGAAAGGTAGCAGAATACAACAGTCATTAATATGGTATTATGTAAAAATGTGGATGTGTAACCGATGTGATTCTGCAACCTGTATTTGGGGTAAAAAATGGGAGTTCATAACCCACTTGAATCAAATGTATGGAAGATGATATGTCATGAGCTTTGTAATGTTTTGAACAACCAATAATAATAATAATAATAATAAATCTGTAGTTGAGGTGTACATAAAACATAGCATTAAAAAAAAGATGTGAAATACCAGGAAAAAGAGAATTAAGCATAAAAAATATATAGAATTACTGTATGTTTGTGGAATTACATTTTATTTATTATGTTAATTATTATCATAAAAACTTGTACATACAATTCACTGAACATTCATATCTAATAACCACTTCATGTTATTCTTTGTGTGTGTGTTTTAATAAAACATGAACAGAGGATTTAAAAGCTTTTTTTGTGAACTTAATTTTTTTAAGTTTATATATAAATATATAAATAAGTTCATATATAAAAATATCTAAATACCATTTTCTTTTTCTTTAAGGTACCTTTTGACTCATTTTTAATAACTTAAAAATCACAAATAATTCATATAAAAGTTTAGGAAAGTTACAGTACAACTGACCCACATAAACTTAAATTTAGTCTTCTCATTAATAGTAACAAAACTGCTATGATTTGGGTATGGGATGTCCTACAAAAGCTCCTGTATTTATACAGGAATGTTCAGATATGACACGATCAGAGAATGAAAGCTTTAACTTAATCATTGGATTTATCCACTTGATGTACTAATAACTTCAAAGGAATTCTATATTATGTGGTAATTGTAGACAGGAGGTGGGTGACTAGAGGAAACAGGCCACTGGGCATGTGCTTTTGGGAATTATCTTGTCCCCCTGACTCCTCCCTGACTTTTGTGTTTTCCATGCGCTGATTATGTCTCCTCTTCCTAGGCCCTTTCACCATGATTTTCTTCTGCCTCATCTCAGGCCCAAAGCAATGGGGGTGGCAAATCATATACTGAGATCTCTAGCAACATGAGCTAAAATAAACTTTACCTTCTTTAAGTTGTTCTTGTTCAGTATTTTGGTCACACCAATAACCAACACAATGACTATGAATAAATTATTTTTCTGAGTCCCAGTTTCCACATCAGCTAAAATCCTGCTCAAAACATATATCATTTAATGTTCTTAAAAAAAGTAATAATTGTAAGGTACTGTGAACAAATAACTACTCATTCAGTAGCAGCTTTTAGTCTTGTTTATCCTACTTAATTTAGACAATGGTGAGCATTAATGTTTATGATGACACACTTAAACTTTTAACATGAATAAACTCTTTATCTTTGCATTAGAGCTTATATTTCACTGAGTTCAGTGACACACACCCAAATGCCTATAGTCTAGCTATAACAAAGGCTGAAGCCAGGGGATCACTTGAGGTCAGCAACATAGGCAACATAGTTAGACCCTCTCAATTTAAAAAAAATAATAATAATAATAATCAAGAAATAACTCTTATCTTCTTATAAAACTTCAAACTTAAGAAAAATAGGTATTATGAGAACCAAGAGTCTTTCTATGGTATTGCCAAATAACTCTATAAAATATGGATAACTTTTATAGATAAGAAAACTGAGTGAGTATTGAACAAGCAGGTAATTAATTTAAGTAAGGAAAATATGATTTTACATTTTTATCTTACTTATTCTTGGTTTTATCATACTTATCCTGAAAATGAAATAGAACCTCTGCCAGTAGCACCTTTAAGAATTGATTGTAATTCCACTGTTATTTCAGTACGAGTATGTTTGGGTCAAAGAGAAGGAATATCTTTCCCTCAATTTTGTCTAGAAATGAATTTCTTTTACATTTGGTAAAAAAAATATATAAAATTTATTAAAACAGTGAACATACAGATATTAAGAATACTGACTTTAATTATTAGCTCATAGCCTCTTGGGTCTTACCTCCACCACAGGAAAGCAAGTGGAAAGAGTTATATTTGCTATTTTATAGTGAAATACTAATTGACACCAGGCCCCAAGTCACAGTATTAAGGAATCTGCTAATGAAGCCCCTGTGGTCCTGCATGGAGCACCTTTCTATGTACCAAGTGTATTATTGTCAAGATTTTGCAATCATGAGGGAAATAAGTAATAAAGATATTTTATGGAATACTCTCATTTAGCTTTCATGATAATGCTATTTTTATATGCTTAAAACTTTTCACCAAACTTTAATAGCTGCTACAAAATGAAAATATTTTTCCTCACTCGTACTCAATTCCAAGAAAAAAATTCCTTCTTTCCTCACACCTTCCCTCTTTCCTTTCTTTCATTCTCCTCTATCTTTTTTCTCTCTCAGACATATACAATGTTCACAACCAATGTATCTTCACAATACTAGATTAAGTCATAATTCATAATGAAGTTTAATAAATTTGTTTATGGATTAAGATTCTTTTTTCAATAATTTCTTGAGAGAAGAACTTTTAGGATAATTTTTTTAAGAGAGAGAGAGAGAGAGAGAATTTTTTAATATTTATTTTTTAGTTATTGGCGGACACAACATCTTTGTTTGTATGTGGTGCTGAGGATCGAATCGGGGTCGCACGCATGCCAGGGGAGCATGCTACTGCTTGAGCCACATCCCTAGCCCAAGGATAAATTTAATACGTATTAAAAACCTTATCAATTGGAAGGGAAAAGATGACAAAATATAAAATGTGGGGACAAAAAATGCTAAAATTAATATATATTAAATTTCATATGAATTGGCTAATAATATACTAGGCATCTAAGGAAAAACAGAACAAAGGAAAGGACAAACTTGTAAGTTTGATCCCACTTCCTCTTGGGTCAGGAAAATTCTAATATTTTAGAGACATATGATAGACACTGATAAATCACTCTTGTCAAGCACTCAAATTAATGTATTCTGATGATACTGAGTAAGAAATTATTTGCATATAAAATGTTTCTGATTTGTCTAGGAGCAACTCATTTTCTATTCTGATTTCACAGCCTAAGGCACTGATGGAGCCTGGGGGGATTTAAAATAGTAATTGCAAGAAAGAGAGCAACAGAGTACCAAGAAACAGAACAGAGTGGATCACTACATCTAAGGGTAGAATGTAATTTCCATGAGCACTAACAGCTAAAAAGGAGGACTAAACTTACAATTAGATGACCACACTGTAGTATAGAATCAAAAATAATAGTTAAAGAAATGATTAAAAACAGATTTACTAATTGTGTCATTTTTCTCTGGATTAAAACTTGTTCTCTCCTTTTAAGACTCAATGGTGACAGCAGTCCCTGGTATTTATAATTCGAATGATCATCACAGACCACAGCTTTTCCAACACTATCCAATTCCATGGTTAATTGTGTCACTCTGCAGAGGTCTACACAGGGAGATCTACAGATGGCCAATGAATTCTCCTTCCAACAATCAGTGGAATTCTTCACACCCACAAATACGAATTGCTCATCTAGAACTGTTCACTTTCCCATTTTCTGACAGGAGCATTGATGAATGGAGTCAGTGATGATTGTGGATATTGATTTTCTACCAGCACCAACTCTTTTATCTTGACAATAAGTTAGAAGATCATTACCATGCCCTGATGCATGAATTGTACTGGAACAGAGAAGGCCACTTGAAGCCATTTGATGCTCAGAATTCCTAAAGCAATTACTACAGCAATAAAAACCAGTGAACATCCACAGAAAAGGCATGCATTAAAGAAAACTTTTTATCCTACTCCTTAAACTTTAGCTTAACAACAGAGACTATGGTCACACAACTCCTGGTGCATATTGAATACTCAAATGTTCACTGAATATATAAATGGATGGACAAAGAAGAAAGGAATGAAACAGGTATCAAGGTGAAAAAAAATGTGAAGAAATTAAGTAACTGCTTCAAATTCACATAAATGTTAAATATGGAGGATGGAACATATATGTCTCAGACAGATTACATGCTGTTTTCCAGGACACCATGTTCTATCCCTAAAGAAGATAACAAAGTCATCTACAAAATAACAAAATAAAACTAAATCCACTTAAGTTCAGTATGATTATATTAAGAACACAGAGTAAGAATCCAAGTGCATGGAATGTGCTCAAGATTCTCTTTCTCACACAAGCATTCAGAATAAATAGTTTTAGCATTGATATTCTTGCCATGTTTGTGTAGCACCTGGAGAAAAAGGGAGGAGACATTCCTCTGGGTATTGCAAAAGGTTTTATGCATTTCAACAAATATTTTTAATCCTCCTGGAAAAAAAATTTGCAAAATAGAGCATGAATTTCTTGGATTTGGTATGCTGGTGACATTGTATATTTAGGATAGGAATTTAGTTGATTGTGGAGTAAATAATAATTGCCCTGATCAAGTGGTAATAAAAATCATAAAAATGTTGGAATTTCTCTTATTTTTTAAAGGATGACTATTGCATGTACCTTCCTTTTCTTCCTAATTTGGGTTAGAAAAAGCATTCTGTAGAAAAAAAAACTGATTTTGTTTAGGAATTTTAATTCATATAAAATAGATTCTTTTCTCTTTGACATATGTTGCTGAACTTAGTCCAACTAATTAACCCTTTGTAACACCCTACATTAAGCTTTGCTGTACTACCTAAGAGGAAAGAAATGAGCATATTAACACTTTGGCGTTTTCTATTTTGGTTCTAATTTTCATATAATACAATCATAATATTGTAATACTTTTGACCTTTTTAAGTATAATTATTTTGGTATATTTATACCAATACCATTATTCATTTAAATTGATTTTCACTTTCATATAAATAAATAAATAATAACAAGAATTATATTCAAGATTTCAGATAACCATCTCACTTGGAATCAAAATAAGTAACTCCAAATAAATCAATGATGCCGAATAAAAAAATACATAGAATTTCCTGTACCCACAAAACACAGAGTCCCAATTTTGTTTCTTTACTGATAACATTTTTATTTCTGAACATATTTTTATTATCAAGATTTGAAACCTTGGCTCATTTTGGCATATTGACCAAATATGCCCAATTCATAGATTCAGGTATATGAATTATTATTACACACATTTTTCCTAGCCATGGGCAGATTCACTGGCGTGGGCAAGTGAGAAAACATGTGTTTCAATTAAAATAAGTACCAAATAAGCAGGACTTAAATTTACTTTCATATTTGTATTTCTGCAATGAAGTGATGTTTAGATTTATTTGTTTACTTTTAAAATTCACAATGTGTGGATAATGTTTCTAAGATGTTAAAGATTTTCTTCAACTCCAATATTAATCATTTTTAAAAGAAAATAATTTATAACAAACATAGAAGGTGACCAAGTCTAAAGCCTTATGTTATGATACAGTATCAGTGAAAAAGAACATGAAAAAAAATTAAATTGACAATATGTGAAATAGATTATTAATAACTGGTTGTTCTCTCCTTCCATGTTGCAATTACTGACAAAGCCAGAAAACATAAGCACAAGAAGGGAGAATCTGTGCTCCCTGTCAAAAAGGGGATTATGATTTATTTCAAAGGAAAATCCAAAAGATTTCAAGTAAACTTAAGGTTGCTGTCAATATGCATGATTACAATAAAATACCCTACACAAAGGAGAGAGAGGTTGATTAGCATAGCCAAAGACAACAGATGTGCTCTATCTCAAGATTCCTCCAATCAAGCATAAGAAAGATAAAGTGCTTGGCTGCCAGGCAATATTTTAAACAAAAGAAATCTACCTGAACCATTTGTTTGCCAAATCCTATTGGGTACTCAAAGCTTAGCAGAGCTGCCCACTCAGGCACTGATTTATTTTTACCATCATAAAACTTTTCATTTGCTTCCTCCTAAAGTAATTGATGAGTCATTTTTTGCTTGACTCTTTCTTTAATAAAATGAAGAACCATAAAAGAACTTTATAAAAAGCCTTTGGACATTATTACTTACCCTTCTCTAGTCCAGATTTGTTAAATATAACTATGTTTACTACTTTTGACATTGAAAACTTTTCAATTTAACAAAAACATTCTATTAGATTTTCAGGTAGTCATTAAAAAAGAGTTAATTAGGGAGTGTAACTGTCATGTCTTTTCAGCATATGTGTTTTTAGATTCTTTTCATGTTAATTCATTAGAAATGTTAAAGGGCCAATAGAAAAGAGAATTATGGGCATTTTAAAGGGAATGCTTATCTATTACACTTCATTCTAAAACAGTTCAAAGTAAATTAAAATTTTAAGATGAGATATTGTGAATAATCAGAAAATTTTTACATTTAACTTGTTCTAATGAGTTATTTTTATAAACATTTACATTAAAATGAGTATCAGCTTTTCAAATATAATTATTTAGTCTTTATAAGATAAACCAAAACCATAATCCATTTTGTGTGCTGTGTACTATATTAGACACAATTGCAAAATAAGATGAAAGTTTAGGTTTAATTTATTATTTATTCTGCTTTTAGCAGGATTTCTTTGTCACTATCATGCTTTTCTACATTCCTTTCAACTCATTGAGTATTAAAAGTATTCCTCCTCTGATAAAATTATTCTAATACTAAGCTATGAATACCAAGTTCTGATCAGAGTGTAAATTCAAATTGAACTGTATGTTTTTAGTTATTTATATTTTAAAAATCTTTTATATCTCCAGTGACCTTGAATCTCTGCTTTATATTTGTACATTAAAGGTGTAAATGTTCATTTCCATTTTTATGTATTGCTGAAAGCTGTACTTTGCACTAGATAAATAAGTGCAATCCTGTTTCCCACTCAGATCTTTCTTAGACCTCTGGATTAAGAAAAAATGAAGATACCTCAGAGGATCAGAAAGTAATAGGCAACAAGAGGAAAATTGAATCACAGAAATATAGTAGCTATTCCTTTTTGAACCTTACAGAGTAATAGGGTTTATATAAACATAAGCTAAACGGACCATTTTATATCCCTCTGAGACTTTCTGGGAAGCCAAACTCATAAGAGTCATACTTCACTAGCAACGGCACAACATATCTTCTTCCAAGTACTTAGTCAGTTTTCATAGAAAAAGTCAGTATTTTAAATGGCATCCTTAAGAGAGTAAGCCAGAACATTTATTTTCTGAAAGAGATAAATTTTGAACAGTAAATGATGCAGAAACTTTTGTTTTTAGTAAGTCATATTTATTTCATAGCAGTTCTACAAATTCTGTGTCCAGAACCTCAGTCTTAAAAATGATTCCTCTCTAATTGTTTCTGTAAGAATTTGGTATACTTATGTGAAAATTTTTGTTGTTCATTCAATCCCCAATGTGCTTTGATACTATAACTATAATTAGCAACATGTCTGAGAGATTTAGCTAAGCAACATGTTAATTTTGCTTGGAGACAGTCTTCTATCTTGCACATTTATTTTTACAAATTTGTAACTGAGTTTCCCCATGTGATTTTATGTCAACTATTCTTTTACAATGAGTAGACTATATGAACATTGCTTTTTTAAAATGTTGAAAGTTGTTTCCTTTATTGTCGATTTTTATGCCTCAATATACATATTTGTATGTCAGTATAAATCAGCATGATTCAGCTCAACCGTTGCATACACACACACATTACACACACACACAATCGGAATTTTTATGTATTTTTTTTTTCTTGGCACACACACCTTAAAAATGTTTATTTAGCATTTATTCACATTCATTTTTCTGATTAAGTTAGTTGAAAGTTAAATTGAACATGTTTTATGAATTAATAATATTCAAAGATTTAAAAGCTTAATCTACATCAATAAATTACTACTTTGAGTTCATAACATGTTTCAGAGCCATAATTATAAATAAAAACTTTTATTCTGTACCACTAGTGCTATACCAAACAACAGATTAATCTGAATATAATATTCATAATACTCTGGATACTTTAAATCATTAACTTATAAACACCTTCACTATGAATTTAAAAGGATATGTGTTAAATAAAGACAAATAATCTCTAAATTCTGAATGAATATGGGCTATCAAATATGGATTAGGTAAGGATTGCAAATAAATTTTGGTATAAAATTGAACTCTGAAATTTTAAGAGATATTTCAGATTTTTCAGAGATTATAATATATAATTATACATTTAGTTGTAAAGTAAGTGCAAATTTTTCATATGCATTGAAAATTATTAAGTATAATAATGCAGTCTATTTCATATTTTCTATTATGTTAGATTATAAATTTAACAGTAATAAGATTGCAATTATGAAGGAATTTAAGATTATTTTTATAATGAATAGAGAAAAGCAGTTCTAACTTAAATATGTGTTTGTATGTTTTTAGTTTTTCATTTGAAGTGCAAATATTACATTTTTTTGATAATACTATTTTCATATGAGGTATCTAATGAAGGGTACATATTGAGTCATAAAGAAGGAAAGAAAGAAGCAGTAAATAAATGTGTGTTCAACTTATGCACACAGTTTTGAATATAATATCTGGATACTTCAAAATTGTATAATAGCAAATATTGATATACATCATGAATTTATGGACAAAGGAATACATTAAAACATAAATAGACATTTCAACGTTTAGGATAGAAATAACATTTTTCAAATTGCTTTCTTACAGAAAAAAAATAATGAATTTATTTAAATAATGAGCTTTATACGACATCTTACTATGATTTTAATTGCAAATAATAATGTATTAATATTTAGGAAAACAGACTGAGTATGGTGGTGTGTCTAAAAGTTCATCCTGTTCTCAAAGTGTATATATATATATATATATATATATATATATATATATATATATATATATTCATCTCAGCATCTCTGCTCTAATGTTAATTATTATAAATAATTTAATACAGAACCCAAAATGCCCCAAATGTTTTCATGCATTTTAATTTCAGATTATAAAATGGTTTCTTCTAGTCAACTAAACTGATTCTCTGACACTAAATTAATAGTTATCAAAAAGGTCAAGTTATCTGATTTCAGTTTCTATGAATTTATCTCATCAAACATGTTGTTACCCACTAATCTCAAGCCTATGTAGTACAAAATATTTATAAAGCATTCTGCTTAAGAAAGTGCTATTTTGTCTTGAGAAATGAAAGAGATCTAAACAACTTTTTTTCTAAAAAAGTTTTTTTTAATTTTTTATATCAAAACTTCTTTCATATCTTATTATATAGAAAAAAAAATATTTCACTTAAGATATCTATTTTTAAAATACTTGCTTGAATTAGCAGATCTGAAACAAAAATTTATAAATGTATTCTTGTTGACTTGCCATGAATAGTTGTTACAATTTTTAAGTTTAAATTTTTTTTAATTTGAAATATTTAAATCTGCTTGAAACTATACATGTATATAGTTAAGTGTTCAAAAATATTAAGCCCAACAGCCAGATAAAGGATTATTAAATAAATTTTCAACTCATCAAAATGTTAAAGGTAAAATTGATCACATTTCAGAAATGTCCAAAGCAAAAGTCTGAATCTGTTTAAAAGATTATACTTCTGTAAGAAGATAAGTTTTTGTAGATGTTTCAGTATTCTAGGGCCAGATATCTCAATTTGCAGAATACTTCTCTAATCAGCATAACCAATAAATGGAGAATGGCAGCTAAACTATGAAGATAAAATATTTCAATAAATTTAATAGACTTATATTGTTAAGAAAATAAAATTCCATTATTTAATTTAAATTAATTCTAAATTTGCTAGCATTTTCTAATAAAGTAAAGAAGTGGTTCTAGAATATTCTGATACCATTTAGTGTGCTAATGAATGAACACATGAAACAAAGCAAACATCCTTCCTTGTTTTGGACATGTTATAGTTTTTCTTACTCTATTGGTGTAATGATTAGGACTGGCTGTAAACTTTATTGTTTGAACCCTAATTAAAGCTAAAGTTTAATGTTACAAAAGCTTTTAAAACGTATCATAAAAGTTTGTTAAATTATGTATTTAGCTAAATGAAAATTGCCAAGGAAATGATAAAAGTAGACGTGTTTCAGAACAAAGTCAACATGATGAAAAGCTAGTTTTCTAACACATTCAAGCTACTACTCCACATGAATGTAGTGACTCAAGAATTTGGCTGAGTGACAAACAGCTTGATAACAGTAAATGGTGCCAAAAGAAATCATAAACTACATGGCACTATAGAAGGAAATCATTCTTACTTTAAAAATTGAATATTAAGTTTTTGTATAAAAGATAAAAATCATTTGGTGAGGCATTGATGTTTATCTTTAAAGAACTAATAAAGAAAAATAAAGCATTTTGTGTATAGAATTACATTTTAGTCCAATCTAAAACCTAGAGACTCCTTAAGTATTTCAATAAATCTACCTAAAGGTGATTATATTTAACATTACAGAAACATTTTTTAACAGGATAGAAAGATAACCTACATATTAAGACCATATTGTGTAACATATTCAAGGACTTACATAAATCGCTCTCTGATCTGGGATTCACCAAATGGTCATAAAATGGGTTCCAAAATGGCACAAAGTCAGGAAAAATAAAATACCATTTACAAGTACATTACTCTTTAGGATTCCCTGAAAAAAATGCAAATGCTTTTCTGGTTTGAGTTCTCCTCCTGTTGTTTATATAAATGCAGAGTAATAAAATCCTTGGTTAAAGTTGAAATCCCCTATAAAAAAAGATGTATCATAAAGAACCTGAATTTTAGGATCAGGTGAATCTGAGACAAAATCTCAGCTCTTCCCTTAAATAATTTACTTAATACCTATAAGTAAGTTTCCATACCGGTATAATTGGAAAAAATAAAATTGGAAAAAATTTTATGAATTTATTCATATATATTTGCAAGTTTACTGTTCTTTCTGATACGTTAAGTTCAGGAGATGTGTCAGTGAACAAAGTAAAGAACCTGTCCTTATGTTAGTGGAGGTGCAAAGATAGTAAAAATTAAATGAATTAACAAAGAAATATCAAATGCAGAATTGGAGATCTCTTTAAGGAACTGGCCTTTGGAAAGAGGCCTAACTGAAGAAGAGGCTATGGTTTAGGGAAAGAAAGAAAGAGAGAGAGAGAGAGAGAGAGAGAGAGAGAGAGAGAGAGAGAGAGAGAGAAGGAAGGAAGGAAGGAAGGAAGGAAGGAGAAAGGAAAGGAAGGAAGGAAGGAAGGAAGGAAGGAAGAAAGAGAGAAAGAGAGAAAGAAAGGAAAAGAAAAGAGGAAGGAAGGAAGGAAGGAAGGAAGGAAGGAAGGAAGGAACGAACGGACGGAAATAAAACCACAGATGCTAGATTTGTTAAAACAACCAGCTTTGGGTTCAGCAGAGCAATTCAAAAGGTGGCGTAAATTCAATAACATCACCCAAAGATATCCACATCCTCATCCCTAAAGTTTGCTGATGTGATTAAGCTAAGAATAGGGAATTTTCTTAAACCATAAAGATGAAACACATTTAAATTCACATGTGCCTTTATAATGGAGGCAGAAGGGTGTTTGACTACAAAGTATATGAAGGAAAAGACTGAAGTGATTCAAATAAGTTATCCCTAGCTAAAGATACAAGGAGTAAGAAAAGCAAGTCAGTAGAATCTTCCATAGGAAGGAACAAACCCTGCTGACACCCTTACCTTAGTCCATTAAAAGTGATTTTAGATTTCTAGATTTCTGAACTGAAAGATAACTTTGTGTTGATTTAAATGTTTGGTAATTTGTTGGAGCAGTCAACAAATTGTCAACAAATACACATGGAAATGCTAGAAAATGAGTTCATAGAGGTTGCAGGGACTGAATCATATGAACCACTGTAGAAGAAAACTAGTGAAAGCAGTGACTATCAGAAGCTCTAGGGAGCAGATGATGGTGAATCCGATCTGGTAGTGGTGGTTGATGTGATGGAAAGTTTCAAACATTGGCTTTATTTTTAAGGTGAAGCTGATAGAACTTGTAGATGTTGAGGATGTATGGAGTGTAGAACAAAGTCATCTGCAAACCTGGAGCAACTGGTGATTGTGCACTATTCATGAGAGATGGCTAACCTAGTGAAAAGGGAATCATAAAACCATATTTGGTCCATGTTCAATTCTAAGCAGCAGAGTTGTTGTAAATATGATCTAATGTATAGCAGTAAATCACTTAAAGAGAATATTCAGGGAGAATAAGGTGATAGTCCTCTGTGCACCTAAATTCATGAGTTAGTTAGAGGCACATAATAAAGGTCAGAAGATAAGCTTTCCCAATTATTACATGTATTAATGAAAACAACAATCTATTTTTTATCTTATTATGGAATATAAAAATAGATCTTATCTTCTTTCTATCCAATTTCTTTACAGATAAAATAAAAACATTCATTTAAGAACTTAAATTCAAACTGACATCTTAAGTAAGGTCTGAGGAAAATACTGGCCAATAAAATAAAAGAAACATGAAATGTTAAGTTTAGAACATAGCATAGTTTGGCATTTTAAAAGTTCTAATGCGATAGTTCTTTGATCCTAAAGTCAAAATAATTTAAAAATTTCACTGATGTAACCATTTTGGAAGAAAAATATAAACATAGCACTACCAAAATGAAAGTATTAAAAAATACCAATGACAGTAAACACTTCTGTCAACAGAACCAATCTGAGTTTATCTCCAATTATCAAAAGTACACACTTTTCTTACCAATATGCATCTCTCCCCTAATTGTGTTACTCAATTTATTTTCAAGGTAAAACTGTGGACATCTATGAACAATACTGCCTATCATAAATCATCCAAGAAAAACACTGTTTTTAAAAGTCTATCAGATAGCATATCCAATGTTTTAGAACAGTAGAACAAAGTGAAACTAATTTAAATGCCCATAAATCACTACTTGTCTTAGTAAATATTAATATATTATACTAACAAGTGAAGAAGAGTGCAGAGAGTCAGAAAGAAGATACAAAACAGCAAAAGCATTATAAAAGAAAATTCAAATAACTTATTGAACATAATGTGTAGATCCAGAACGACTGCTTCTTGAATTTTTTTATTTGGTCTTACACCAATATTAATAACAATTTGGAGAGAAAAAAATCATGTTCCTTTAGTATACACATAAGTAGTATGTCAGTAGTGTTAAAGGAATAGCTGTGAGACACCCATATTCAATAAAGATGTTTGCTGTTAGGTTTTATAAACAGTCATATGAAGATATCTATAGATAAGGGCATTATTAAAAGTGATAGAAAAAATCCTGAATTAAAAGATTACAAACTATAAGATTCTATTATACTACATCTGGAAAAGGCAAAAATGTGTGGGCAGAAATAGAAGGTCAGTGGTTACCATGGGCTAACTTGTGACTAGGAAGGGTTTAACTACAAGGACAAAAGGGAAGTATTGAGGATGATGGAAATTTTTCATAGCTTAATTGTAGTGGTAGTTTCACAGCTGTATATGTTTGTCAAATACACATGGATTCACTGAAAAGGGTAAGTCTTACCATATGTAAATTATACTTTAATTGATCTGAAGTGAAATAAAAAGACATCCTTTTGAGAATGTCAAAAAACAACTGTAGATTTTTTTTTAGAATTATGTGGTTCTATGATTTATTTTAAAATCATAAGTTTTCAGCCTATTTTTAACTCATCAAATCATTATTCAGAAATTCAAAGTTTATATTCAAAAATAGCTGATTTTCATTCAACCCTAAGGCTAATGCATATAAAAATTATATAAAAGAAAGGGAGACTATTCCAACTTTTTATTACCTTTGGTTTTGAGTCTGTTGATAGGAAAGCTAAACAAACGAACAGCAAATTGGCCTTGCCAAGCTATAAATATTACAAAAACATCAATAAAACCTTAACATAAATAAAGCCAGAAAAAAATACTTGCAGCTAGAGAAAAAATATATGCAATATGAAATTCTGCTCCTCAGTGGCTAAAGGCATCCATTTAAGATAGAAATTTAACAATGGAGGCAAGACTCTACATGAAGGGAGATGAACACTGGCTGATTAAACAGGGAGCTCATAGCTTGACAACTGCTCAAAGTCTAACTTGACTTGAAAAGGCTGCAGGCTACTTCATCTGAGGCAATCTGGCTGGTTTGTCAATGGTCATTAACTCTCCTTCATCATGAGATACTCCAAAAAGGAGACAGCCACACTGAATAACTGAATATATCTTTATAAACATCTTCTCAGAGTTCCTAAGGTTAAGTAATAAATATATTCTAATTAACTACAATATCAGCAAAAGACACAATATTAATATACTTAAACCTATAAGTAAGTATATATGTATAATCAGAGGTATTATTAAAAATGACCAAGAGATTAAGTAATTACCTAAGATCTAGTAGGAATTAAAATCAAGTCCTGTATCCTAATTGTAGGTGTCCATACAGGAAAATCACTAATTCTCTTCTATGAACTCCAAAATGTATGAATTTTACATATTTCAACTTACCAATGCCAGTAAATATATAAACTAACTCATGATATCTTAAATGAATGGTTCAGCAATTTACTATGTTTCATAATTGCAAAAATAATTTAATATATTTTTTTCTTGGGTCTGGCAAGAAAATGGGAAGATGAATTAAAGATGATTAGCATACACACAGAGCTAGATAATATTTAATTTTTGTTGAGTTTCATCTTTTTAAATTACAATTTCCACAAATTTTGTGCCTGGGGCATGAGTACCAAAGTGAAAATATTAATAGAAAGCACATAAAATAGAAACAGCTGCAGCTATTAAATAAGTAAGGTCCCTTAGGAAAAGTCAATACACAGAAATATAAGCTCATCCCCTGGTTTGCTACAAGCTGACTCTGGGAATCTAAAGGGGAATATGAGTTATAGAGACTCAGCCTCGTGGTTGGATGCCCTCTACAAATGAGGCTATTAATTCTTGGGCTGGAGTGTCTCCTTCTGTCTTACAGATTTTTAATGCATGTTAGGTTGATGACCCAAAATGTGTATTATTATTATTCCTTTTGGCTAGTGTGCAGCATTTTGCATTTTTTGAAACACATCTATGACCTCTTTTTGTTTCAAGCTTAAAAAAAAAAGTACTCTTTAAAATGGTATGAAGCATGACACATAGCTTTAGGACAACAATATTTCCTTGAAATTAAGCTGCACTAAGCAAGCATCATGTTCCTTGTCTTTTATATTCCAAATTTCTACAAGGGAATTCCAAAATGATAACAAGCTGTGACAAGCATCCTAATTGTTGCTCCCCACTTGTGTTTGTTAGCTGCCATGAGGAAGGATCTCTAAGACAGGAAGATAAAACGAATAGGAACATTGATATCAAACCTGGATATCACATTGGTGTCAGATCAAAGCTGAGACAGTTAAACAACAGAACAGTATAATCTTTGGTTAACCTCTATTTGATTTTCATAAATGGAATTTCATCTGAAGCATCAAATTGAAACTGAGATTGCGAAGTGAACTTGTATATTAAGATGTGTCCAAATCAATTGTTGTCATGAGTTACTGGCTTTTAATCTCGGCTTTTACGACATGAGTCAACACATGATTAAACTGGGTTATAATTAGTGGGAAAATTTTTGAGTGTAGATTTTTCCTTCATATGAGACATGCCCAGAGCACATAGGAAAACATTGCTATAAGATAAGCAGCAAGTAAGGGCAAGTGAGTAATGTAATATGCATTCAGTGGTAAAAACAAAGCATCAAAGATCTATGTAATTCCTTGTATGCCACTTTACAAATACATTGTTTTCTCACAAAAGATGTGTGTGCTTTGGGTCCAGACCAAATCACATAAGTCAACTACAATTTTCAAAATTAAAGGATAACTTATCAATAATTCAAAAGAAAATTCTCTCTGACAAAATTATAGTACAAAGGGAGCAAAGAAGTCTGAGAGGAACAAAATTTAACTCAAGATACAAATTTTTTTTCTTTAAAGATTATAGTTAAAATTTGTATTGTCTGATTATTTTCAACAAAACTAGAACTTTTATAAAACTTATGGCATATAAAAATTTTTATACAGAGTTCAGTTTCCCATATTAGAAGGTAATAACTTAAACAAAATTATATCCTTGAATTCAATGAAGTTTCTAGCAAATTAAAACTACATTGATAATTCACCACACTCCAATCAGAATGGCAATTATCAAGAATACAAGTAACAATAAATGTTGGCAAGGATGTGGGGATAAAGGTACACTCATACATTGTTGGTGGGACTGCAGATTGGTGCAACCACTCTGGAAAGCAGTATGGAGATTCCTCAGAAAACTTGGAATGGAACCACCATTTGATGCAGCTATTCCACTCCTCCATATATTAAAAGCAACATACTACAGTGACACAGCCATATTGATGTTTACAGCAGCTCAGTTTACAATGGTTAACCTATGGAGCCAACCTAGTGCCCTTCATCAGATGAATGGATGAAGAAAGTGTGGTATGTATACATAATGGAGTATTACCCAGCCATAAAGTAAAAGGACTATGCTATTTGGATCTGGAGACAATCACGCTAAATGAAATAAGCCAGTTCCATAAAACCAATGATTGAATGTTTTCGCTGATATGTGGAGGCTAACATACAATAAGCAGAGAAAGAGGAAGAATATATATTCAGTAGATTAGACAAAGAGGAATGAATGGAAGAGAAGGGAATAGAAAAAGGAAAGACAGTGGAATAAATCCAAAATAATTTTCTGATGTACACATATGACTATTCCATAGTGAATCCCACCATCATGTACATCCATAAGAATGGGGTTCTAATTATGATAAGATACATTACATGCTTATATAATTATATCCCAGTGGATTCTACTATCATGTATAACTAATAAGAAACTATAAAAAATAAATAAATAAAACTACTTCCTCTCATGAAAATGGGAGAAAATATATTTTTTTCCTTTGGGTAAGGATAAGTAACAAACACAGATGGCCTGTAATTTTTCTCACCCCAGTTTTAAAAGTTCAGGTTTGTGTTGCTGCTGCTGCTGGTGGTGGTAGTGACAGTGGTAGTAGTGGTAGTGGTGGTGGTGGTGGTGGTGTATGTGTGCAGTTGAGCACAATGCCTATGCCCTAGTACAATAACCTTGAATAAAGATGTCTTTGCTAGTTAAAGATAAATAAGTGAAATGAAATAAAATACATTTAAGAAATGTAAATACTTGAAATAATGTTTCCCTAAATTATACTTTTCTTTATAATAAATTATAATCATTAGTATATTTCTGATACTTATAGAAAATCAAATTTATATTTTATAAAAATATTTATCACATATCTATGCACTTGCATATCGAGTATATATCATGCATGAGTGGAGATATTTAGCAATGATTATTTATCAACCTACCTGTGTATTTTTTTCTATACATAGAGTCAATAAATTTAGAGTGGAATGTCTTCATGTCTTGCCCAGATATTTAATAGAACAAATTTTAAAATGTATATATATATATATATATATATATATATATATATATATATATATATATATATAAATTATAATATATAAATATATATATTTTTTTTTTTCTGATTAGAGTCTTAAAAATATCTGTAAATATCAACTCAGAGACTTTTAGGCACTAGCTCAAATCAGATGATTACTAATTGTTTCTCTGGCTCTGATCATTCTCCTAAGAGCTTAGGACATTAAGATATCATACCAGTGCTAATCATGCACAGCCCTGAACTTATTTCAAGTGTCACCTGTATTTTTTCTGTGCTCCCTGTACCCTTGATGGAACTAACACATCCCAAATTACTCTGGCTCCACATCTTAATGTCCTGCTTCTTCACATCATCAAACAATCTGTTGTTGTGTCTTTTTGCAACTGGGTCTTCCTTTTTTTTTCGTTCTTGTTATTCCGATTTTAAATAAAAAATGCTACTTTGTCCACTTCCAGCCAGTGGGTCCTTCCCCTTCCCAACAATCATTCACATTAATGCCAAGCAAATAAACTTAAGGAGAGCTATGCTGCTCTAAACAGCTACTGTAATGTCTTTACTGATTTCTCAGAGCACTATGCCCCAACTTACTTCCTTTCTTCCTTCCTTTTGACAAACTGAAATGAAATTTATCCCTGGAGCCCAGTTCTTATAGTTTTAATCTGTCTCCATATTTAAGTCATATTTCTATAGGTGAAATTCTAGGTTCTCCATAGCCTCTTGCCTGATGCTCTCTCCACCCCACAGTACAGGATCATCATAATCCTATCCTCCTCTAGTGGTCCTCTCTTGGTCAACATCATGTTGCACTCTTTTCCTGTCTTTCTTATTGAGGGAGTATAGCATGGAGGGTGGTTGATTTTTTCTTATCTTCATATTCCTCACAATGTCTACAAGGTTATTTTAACTTGCGTACGCAAAATTAATTTTGAACAGATGATTGAATAGTGACTTTTACATTCCTATTTCTATCTATAGTATGTAGTTAACTTAATGTCATATAAAAAATAAGTTACATTTGTGTGAGCAAAGTAAGCATCAAATAATGTTTCCATAGTCAGATTTTTATGAGATTAAAAGAGATTCAAAGTACAAATAGGGAAAGGAAGCCATTTGTATTAATTTGTGATTTCAACAAATTCTTTGTGCTGTGTAGAAAGATATGGAGAACAGATGATCAATGGTAGAAATGACTTGTCGGTGACTTGTGCTATTAGAAAAGCTGATGACAAGCTGAAAAATATTTAAGGTCAATCAACTTGCTACCAAAATATTGGTCCCTCTGGAAGCAAAGAATAGCTTTCACAGAGTGAAAAAGTTGTAAAAATCCATTCCTTGGCAATAATGTGGCTATTTCATGTACACATAGTATTTATGTTTTTGTGTTCCTACAACATTTATTTGCCAATTTGTTGTCCTGAATATAATTTCTATATGCCTAATGATGTTTCAAAATGTTTATGAAATTTTAGATGTGTATGTGTGATAAAAACATACTCCAAAGCACAATTTCTAAATTTTATAAAAGTTGAGAACACTGGAATCTTTTCAAATCTTGTGATGTTTTCTTTATTGGAGCTACAAAAACTAGCATATACTGTTTTGCTGTTGTCTGTAAGATGCCAACTCATTGCACATTGGAAATCTAAGGGTTAACCTTCCTGGTGGCCTTTGAACTAGAACACTCTATGAAGAGTTAGTCAAAATGTATAACCCTTACTTAAATGCCACTAATATTTAAATACATCTGTAAGTGAAGCTTCCTGCTGTTCCATTTAACACTTCAGCAAAAGGCTAATGAACTGCAGAGAGCTTTGTGCTTCTCTTCTTAACTTGTATTCTATGTTTAATAGAATGCCTTCTTTTAAATTATAGCAGCAACCCTCTGCAAGTTGAGGTCAGAAAATATGTGTATAGTTAGCTAACTTTTAAACTTAAAAATAATGGCTTAAATAATTGGGTGCAGAACAAGTGCTCCATAATCATTGCAGAAATGTGAACTGGGTGTGGTTCTGTGGAGAAACTGAATGTCAGGGCCAGGTATGGTATGCCCTGAAGACTGCCTACCATACTGACACAGTCACTAAAGACAATTGCCAGTTAGGCCTGTTTCCAATGGGAAACAATTTCCTCTGGCAGCTTTTGAAGTTTGTTTTTGTAGGAAATTGCCTCTTGGAGCATATAAAGCTAATTCATGGAGGTTCCCAAAACTCCCCACACCCGGCTGGAGCTCCCTTGTGGAGGAGGCCGCCTTGTTGACATAATCAGGCTGGGCTCTTGGCAAAGCGCCAGCTGTTTGTGTGGAGCCAGTTAGATTAGGCTGAAAGCCTCTAAATCTTCCAAAGTGTCCCCAGGAAGGGAATATAAAATGGTGATGGTGATATGGCAAGACCTAGGGAACACAACAAAGTCATGACATTTGTATTTGGCTCTGTCATTGTGATTCAATAACACAGAATTTGCTAGTAGATTCAGCAGAGGTCACAACACCCAAGTGATGGATGATCTGCAGTTCTATTTTTCCCACTGAATTTGTTTTATATGCTGGGTCATCTTTTCTTTGAGATTTGTTAGAGTGCTACAAAACATGTTTTCTTCCTAATTACCCAAACACAATGATTTTTTTTTTTTTAACATTAGGATGTCTATAATATTTCAACTAAAGAATTTAAAATCAATAAACTTTATTTTTTTTTTGTACAAACAATATTAGGAGGCTGTCATATGTTTTGAAATTAAAAGGGAAGGCTGCAGTCATTCCACTAGTACCCCAATACATTTAAAATGTATTTATTAAAGGAGATTTTGTCAAGGACAATAAAGGATTTATTTACATGATTATAAAAAATGAGGAGGAAAAAAGCTTGAATATAATTCCAGGCATTTAATCTACGCTAAAGGTTCCAAATCAAAGGAATATCAATTTAAAATATGAAAGAACTTGCATTCCTTTTTCCAGGTGTGAGAAATACTGAGGTTTGAGCATGAAAGAAATGTTAAGTGAGTTGAAACATCAGAAACAAAGAAAACAGCAGCTGTGCACAGAACAGATAGGAAAAAAAAGTGAGAAAACATGTAGTCACATGGGGAAACAAAGTTGAAAGAAACTGTGTATTTGTTTGAATTTGATATTGTCCACAGTAGTGAACACTGAAGTTCAAAATTGAAAACATATTCTGTTATAACCTTAACACCTCTTTTGGTTATTTATTTCTTACAAATAAAGGAGAATGAAAATCTGATCAGGGACCTTCTCCCTAATAATCTAGGATGAATTTGAAGACTGCAGTGTCATCAATTATTTTTTTTTGTTATGAAAATTTTACAAACTGTTCTTGTTTCTTTAGTCACATCCTTTCATATTTTGATATCATTTGCATGTAACTGTTCTAAAACTTTTCATATTATTCCTTTTGTTTGGAACATCTTTCTGAAACCCAGTCCTGTCACTCTAGCAAACTTCTTGACCTTAGTACCATTCAATGGTTATGGTTTCCTTCCTCTATTATGTCTTCATCTGAACTCTACACTTGCAACACAGAGTTTAAATCCATTCTCTGTGCTTCTACATCAGCACCTGTTTCACTAAATGGCCAGTTTTGCTAATTTATCTGTCTTATTTGAGACAAACTGAGCTGTTTGAGGCTGGAACCACCCGCCCCCACCACCACCACCACACACATACACACCATTTCTTTATTGGAGTCTGAATAATTTCTGATTTTTCATAGATTTACATTCAGAAACATTTTTAAATGTTTCTGAACAAAGCCATCTTGACATATCTTATTTCTGACTTCTATGACTGGTCAGTAAAAGTGAGAGTCTGGATTAGATTTTTGGCCTGAATTTCAGATCCCTGATAGAATAGCTGTATATCTGTGCAAAGAAACTTATCTGAAACTCTAAGCTTAGAATATAAAAAAACTGTCTCATATAGTTAGTCAGAGGGGTAAAAAGATTCATGCAGAAAAATTACTTACAAAATCATCAAACATGTAATAAGAATGTAATTAAGTGCGAGCCACTAGTACCTTCATCACCCTCAGTCATCATCAACTTATAGGATGACCTGTGTGGAAACTGTGAGGGTTTCCATGGCATATATACATATAGATGGCTGCTGGGTCATAGGATGTGCCAAAATTAAGAAGGTCAATGGCCTCAGCTTATACTTTTGAGACTCTCAGTTGACACCTTTTATTTTTTAAATTTTCTATTAATTCCCAAATCTACCCAAACCAAATTCTCTTTTTAACCTTCATTCATTATATATTTAATAAATATAGAGCCAACCCTTAAGATGTGCCAGGAACTTTTCTAAAATGTTTTACAAGTATTAAATAAATGCTTAGTAACTAGGATAGGAATAGTGGCTTTGTTTTACAAAGGAGGAAAATGAGGATCTGAGGAGTTACCTGACATGTAGAAATGAGGCAAGAATATGTGATGAAGCCAGAGCAGTCTGACTCAAAAGACCTTGCTCAGAATAACTGTCAACTCTAGCTCCTTTGAATTGAGCTTCCCTCAGACATCCATCTATTTATAAACCTCTTCTCTCTCCATTTTCTTTGCTTTCTCTTCTCAGTCACTTTCTGCTTCTCTTTTCTAAATCAATTAATAGGGAAGAGAAAAGAAACCAAAACTGTGTAGTGAAGAAAAACCTTTGCTCTAAAGCCTACTAGAATCAGCTACACATAAAATGACTTTCTCTTGAAGCAACAATCTTATGTGTCATCTTTGTGTAGCTATGAGTTTTGGTAAATTTTTTGTTAAACAGGCTTCCAGATGATGAAAGCAATCCCTAGGCAATAGATATAGCTACACAACATGACTGACAAATACATATACATGGAAATGAACACCAAGTGCTTCTCTCTCTGCCATTTTAATCAAAATGTGCCAGAAAATGCAATAGTATTAAGAAGATGTTGCAAATGAAATTGAACACTGCATTTTCATTGAAACATAAATAAAAAATTAAACATCAAAAATTAAAGTTAAAGCATGGAAAATTTAAAATGAAATTAATCCACTATGCCAAATTTTTCCAATTTTGCCCTTATTTCTATGACTTCCAGTTTAAAATATATTTATATACAGAACACATATATTTCATTCCATATTATCCTTTTCTCATCTTTCAGTTTTCTGTAAACTTAGTGCACTACAGTCTCACTTTTTCCATTAAAGGCCTTCTCTAAGTACACTTCAGCAATTTGAGAAATATAATTTAGTAAAATCAACTCAGCAATACCATGTTCTTCAACCTTCATATTTGCAGAAATATTTTTATTTATTCTAATCTTAGGAAATATTCATATTTAAGAAAATTTATCTCATGAAGGTTTGGAGAAATGTAAGTTACAATATTATAATAAATAAAATAAAATACTCTGTACACATTCAAATATGCAGTAAGAATAATTCTAAATTTAGTGAGATTTTCAATAGAAGAAAAATCACTTTGATATTAATAGATAAAATGCATATGATGTATTTTACAATCCTTTGTTCTACCTCATTAAAACTAAACAAATATTAACACAATATTTCATGCTAGCATGAAAAACTATAGTACATAAAGACCCATGTGAATGTTTGTATTTTAATATTACAATTGAAATAAAATGTATGTGTTTATGGCCATGTATTTTTACAAACATAGCTAAATGCGAGTGTCAGGGCTTTTTTTACTTAAAGGGAAAATATGATGTACTAGAATTATTTAGAGCAACTCATTTTTCTGCTCTGTTTATAATGTATGATGCTGTAATCTCTAGTAGCAGACTTTTATTCAAAATGGAGAAATGATCACTTTGAAAATAATGTCACTTATTTGAATAATTCAGAACAAAGAGCACAGCATTTAGAACCAGTGCAAAGAAGTATTCTCAAATGATTATCTGATCTGTACTTCTGTAAACTGAATATAATAATACAATTTTAATCATTTTCCTAATATATTTTATACAAAGTTATTTATCCCAAAGGATGAAGAATATTAAGACACTTTAAAAATAATATTATGTCAAAATATCTTAACATTTATTTTTAAAATGTCTTATAGAAGATTCTGAAATATGTTCAAATATTATATAACATTTTATTATACCATAATCACTTTTATTGTTTATGTCCAATTAGATTTCTCTGCCTTGGACTCTAGATTTCTACTTCTAAATATTTACTTTACACTGCATCCAGATATATCAACAAAAGATAGATATTATGTCCCCAAGATATTATGGGATATAATGTCCCAAATCTCTTTATCACTAAATTTTTTTTTTGTTTTGTCTTCCCCAGTATCTTTCCCCTTTCATTAATGTTAAAACAGGTTCCAGTTAGTCAGACTACAATATCTGGGTTCTTTTCTTCTTTTACTTTCCTTCACATTTCATGGAGCATGGCAGAAAGTCAAGGCAATTATACCTCTGAAACATCTTCCCATGCAGTGGGTGCTCCTTGGATATTCCCATGATCTCTTGCTATTGTCTTTTTCATCTGGTATCTTACCTGGATATTTTTAAAGACTTTATTCTCTGCTTCTACTTCTCCATCCTTTTATCTACTTGCTATCAGATCTTCATTTTTCAAAACTACCTCTCTGATACTCAGTCATTCATTTATTCTTCTCTTAGTTGGCTAATTATCCCTTCATGTCTTCACTGAGGCTCAAAAGGTATGATTTGGATCCTCCTTCAATGTTGTGCAATCACGCCTCCCAACACTTATCAATTATGTTTTCCTTTTATTCTAGTCCTCACATTCTCAGTTCCAATAAAAGCTAAAAGGAATATTGAAACTAGATTAGTGTTATTCATTACATTTCCTGATCCACAACCATCCAAATATTTTTCTTGCATATTTTACTTTCAGGAAAAGACTTCATTAGCTACTCACCCAAGAAGTTTTAATGCCATAAATACTGATCTTGGAAATCTCACTCCACATGGAATGGGAGTTGGCTAACCTGTGATGTAACTAATTCCTCTAGTCCCTATCCTGCTTAGTTCACACTGTCTCCTTCCACATTAGTTCAGCCACTGAGGCCCAACAACCCATACAAAAGTCTACCAATGAAAGGATAAAAGAAATTGAAGTTAAAATGTAAAGGACCAGGTTTTGTAAAGTTTCCAAGCTGCACTCAGAGCCTGAAATTCCTGTGGCAGTTAAGACAATTCCCGGAACTGCCTGTTAGATATGTGTCGAAATCTTCCCCTGACCACCTAGTTACTAAATCACCCCTTCTCAGACACTGTGCAGCTCAGCACGTACACATCTCAGGGCTTCAACCAATCAGTTTAAATATATACCTATCTTAGTACTAACCAATCACCCCCACCCGACCTGTTCCCGCCAATGAATGTGCTAATCATGTTTTAGAGTTGTTATTTGATTTTCCCGCGGTATATGATGATTTGCTAAAGGAGGCTATGATGTATGTAAAGCCCCTGCCCTCTCTGAAGAATGTATATAAACTCTGCTCAAGTGGTTCTCGGGGCTCTTTGTTCTCTGCTCTTCTGAAGTGAGCTCTGAGCCCCAGCATGCTGGACCCCCAATAAACCCCTTTGCTGTTGCATGAGACGGTCTCTTGGTGGTCTTTTCCTCCGACGCTCGCCCGATCTTTTCACCAACAAATATCACAAAGCATTCAGTACCATCTATTCAACATAGAATATATTCTGTGATAAAAAAATCAATTACTCAAAAGCCCTATATATTATTTTATAAAGATACTATTCCTCCATGAAGCAGAAGTTATGATTTTTGAGTACAGATGCAATTATATTGATTTTGTTTCATTTCATGTCTGTATTTAAAAATAAAACAATACAGTGAATAATTCAATTAATTGAAAAATTTCTTGATTGATTCATGGAGATAGACTTGTTCATGTAAGGTTAATTATTTAATTAAAACTGCTAACCAATGTTGACAAAAGAAATATGCAGGGAACCATATTTCATTTGTTAATTAATCTATTTTATTCTATATAGTCTTTACTACAGAGACACAGTCATATCATAAGGCCGGAGAAGAATAACCACACATCAAATGAATATTATGACTTTCATATTGACCATTGAAACAACAACATACTTGTAAGGAGGAGAGAAAACCATAAAATGTTCAGAGGATGGGGTTGTGATATAGGAACAGATCTGATTTCACTCTAGTAGGGCAGTTTTTCCATATGCCACATTGAGTGTTTCTGTTGTACATCTGTTGCATGACAAACATAAAATGGTTGGGTTCACTATCAATTACAGGCTGGAACAAGTAAGATTTCAATTACAACAGGAGAGCAAAACAGCTGGGAAATCCCCAAGGGGAGGTGCAAGAACCAAGGGGGTGAAGCAGGCATCACAATGGTACATTGCACACTACTAATTAGGGAGAAATGAAGTCAAGTTAAAAGAAAATATACCCCTAGATGCTCTGTTTCATGGAGACCACTTGGGTTCTGAAAACAGTACCTTAGTGGCTTGTCTCAGTCTGAATTCTCATGTAATTGTTGCCTCATGAGCTGCTTAAATAAAAACTGTAGGAGAAAAGTATCTATGTTTAAAATATAACTTATTTTTTTTATTTGAAAACATAAGCACTTAAATCATAAGCAAATATTTTTAAAAGGCAGAGAATATCTTTAAGAGGTTGCAAAGTAAAAAAATAAAAAATAAGAAGAAAGTTATGATAATGAGTGTTACAATTGCCTGCAGCTCCCTAAATAAAGAATGCATAAATATGGGCACATATAAAAGTCTTGACAAACATCTTACAAGCATCTTATATTATGAACACTGCATGGAAATTATGTAATTTTCTCCAAACATGCCTGTTTTTCACATGTTTAATTAAATAAACTATAAGCGGTATAAATTCAAACAGCATAATATGCTATTGAAAATAAATAATATTTTTAAATATAGACTACAGTACTACTAATGAAGAATTAGCCACAGGTTATAAAATGTTAGAGCTATTCACACAACACATTTTTTCTGCAGGTTTCACAGCCAACATAGTTTAGAACAAATAAAAACAACAATAATTATTTTGAACCATGCCATATTTGGAATGCCTAATTTGTAACCCAGTGTAAGCTTTACAAAATATTTACAAACATTAATAGAAGGGCTACAATATTTACCATGTACTTTACATAAACCTGTAATTGAACATGGAATGTTGGCTACAGAGTATAGGATTTAGCTTGAATCCACCCAAATTAAATCTATTTATTGTTTTATGTTTCTCATTAGGTAAGTACTTTGGAAGCAATGAAATCATTGCATTAATTTAAATAAAACATGGATGGGCTCAGTTAAGACAATATGGGAAAGGCAAGGACAGTAGCACAGACTTCTAAAGCATACCATGTGACACTGCAAACATCAAATATAGTTTCACTTAATTTTATATTTTAAAACTGTGTTTTGCCTTAATTTTTATTCCATATAATATAATAGCTAGTTCTTGAACTAATAAATCCTCACACTATCAGTATTGTGTCTGAGGGTAGTATCCGCTTACTTATGATGTGGACCTTGTTTTAAACATTACACTAGCAAAATAAAATTTATTTCCCAGACTTGTTCTCCCAATAAGTACATGATGAACCAATTTTAATGTGATTCAAACCCTAGATCTTTAAAGTCATTTAAATTGAACAAGGAAGGGCAATGTTTGGCCCCTTCTTCCCTTATGCTCCTTTTCTTCATTAACTATTTTAGGTTTTATCTGATACTTCCAAAAGGACCAGCATGAGTGCCCCCGAGGATCTGACCTGTTATAGCCACTGAGACTATGTGCTATTTTCAACAATTTATGAGATTATGGACATTTCACCTCTCTCTCTCTTTATTTACTTATTTATTTTCTTAGATTACGATGGCATAAAACTATGTTTAACTTGAAGAAAAAATAAAATCAACATAGTAATATTTGTGTTTTGATAATATGATTATTGGTTTATTAATCCTAACATTTGTAAGATAAAAATAAAACGTTATCTCCTAACATTAAGGTAATGAGAAGGAAATATTTAAAATCTATTATAAACATTTCATAGAGAGGGAAAGATATGAATTCAATGGTAATATCAGAAGCAATTTTCTTTTTAGTATGAGTAGTGTAAGATGTCTCCCTAACTCCAGTGAACAGGGAAGGATCAGTCTGTGTCTCAAAATGAAATTCAGAAACATGCCCAGCCTCTATGGAAACCCTGGAAGTGCTCTGTATGACAGGCAACAGCAAAATTGCAGCTGCTGAGATTGTGCGTGTAGCCAAGTGCCACTTCACTCTTGATCTATGTTAAGTTGACTGAAGGAAGGAAATCAATTACTATCAGCAGTGAACTTCAGGTAGACTCAGGTTTGAGATGCCAGCTACATGCAGGTGTGTGCCCTCAGCAAAGATAATTCTGACTAAGCCTTCATTAAGTAGGAGTGCTACTGCATTCACTGCTTTGAGATTTAAGTGGTTGTGTTTTACATGTAGACAGAGACAGATGGAGAAATCCAAATATTATAAACCTCCTAAAATTACCAACAAAAATATATGCTTTAAGTATTTGAACTTTTTCTATAAGACCAAATCTGTTAGAGAAGTATTCTCACACTCACACTTGCAAACAAACACTCATACTGCAATATTCTAAAGTGAACACCAGAGTCTACACATATTAAATTTCAAAGACCACATGGAATGAAAATATGCTGTAGCTTTCAATCTGGAATCTACTTGCATATATTTTAGGAAGAGTGCCCCAAATTTACATTGGATGGACTTCTGAGGACATTCCAAACAGCACCTTCCTTCCCCCCTAGACATTAATAGGTATTCAGGGAAGGTCATGTGGTTCATTTTCACAAGGAGATGATAGAGTGCTTATCAGGTGGCCCATTTTCAGAAGGAGATACGGTGAATACCACATCTTATTTGTAAGCTCCTGGACAAGGCTATGTTATGAGACAATGTGAGTTGTGCATGCATGCTAGGCACAAAGTGAGTCTGTCAATGGAATAACTCAGAGGAACTGGATTAAGATATGATCCTTGATACCACTGCCTGATTCTTAAATGAATATACATTGAAACTACAAGTCACTAATTGTCCTTTTGGTGAGATACCCTACACACAAATTTAGTTATGACTTAAATCACTTAACTTAGTTAAGTGGTGTCTGGTACACTGCAGAAGTAAGACTTAACTAAAACTTAGCAGTAGTCTACTTTTTAAAATACATATTTTCAAGAATATTTGGAGAAAATTGAAAAAGACAATATGTAAGGGGTGGTGTGTGAAATTCTGTAAATAACTGCAAGGTAAATTTCAGTCTAAACAACTTACAAATAAACCCCCCACAATTGCATGTATTACTGTTCAGTTTTGTATTTAATTTTGTTTTTCAAATTCTTCATAATTAACATTATACACAAATTTAGTTTCCAGTTTGATCAATGGATAAACTTTGAAGAAATAAGACAGAAAAAATATTTCAAACACTGAAAGTGTAATAAAAGTTCCTATACATAGCTAAATAGCATGTTAATCATGAGTATCCAGTCTAAAGAAACTCTTTGTGGAATGGAAAATGTCTAAAAATCTTATTTCATGCAAAGGTTGTTTTTGTTTTGTGACACCTTGTACAGGTATATGTATCCAGGCTTTTGAAAATACAATTTAAATACACACAAACATAAAAAAAGGAAATCCACAGAGCTTTTTTTTCATAATTTTAAGGGGTCATAAATAGTATGCTCATAGCTTTTAAATTGTAGAGCACTTACAAGTTGAATGTTAAGAAAAAGCCCAAACCCACAGACATCCTTTTAGTCATGGATTATAGAACAATTTCCTTCAGAGAAAAATTTTAAGTTTTGATACTCAACGTTTCCTTTAAATGTACCCTATAGCATTGTTTTAATAATAACAATTACAACAGAGGATGAAACATCACATTTTGATGTGTCAGTATACTTTGTCACATAAGCAAACAGTTAGGGGTCCATTAAGACACAGATTAAGGTGGTAAATGCACGAATGACATTATCAGTCATTAGACACTTAAAGTGGGGATTAATACAATGATAGTGGATAATGTCATTCAGGCATTTAGAGAGTGTAAAATATAAGTTATCAACAAGATACCATAATACTTCTGGGGCCATTACAATCAAACATATTAACACATATACAATAAATGAAGGAGGTAGGAAATGGCAAGAAATAAAACCCAAGCAAATGAGCTTGCATGCAAGCAGTGAATAAGAGCCTTCTCAGAGTAAATAGGGTTTGGGTAAACGTTTAGAAAATGATTGCAAAAGAACTTGGAAAAATATATAAGAAAATCTAAAATGTTGACAACATATTATGTTAAACAATTAAGAATATTTATGTCTTGCTGACAGATGTTATGAATGCCATTTTTCACTGCTAATATGTTCTATGAGAGGTTTTAATAACCCATGGAAAATACTACAAGATAAAATAATTCTATCCTATAAAATAGTGTAAACATTGCCATATAGTTCATTTTTTGGAAGATGATTCATATTGTTAGTCCTCCAAAATTATATATTCCTTTTATTTGTTTTTTTTTATACTTACCCTTAGTTTACTATTTTTCTCTTTAATTTGAAAAAATTATTGGGCACTCGTCTTTGATATACAAAGACTAGTCTCAGCTAGAGTCTTTGTATATTAGATGAATTTCTATCTCTGAAAAACATGTGCCATGTAACTAAGAATGGAGCAAAATTTTTAACCACTAATTTATAAACCACTTTTTAAAGTACATTTTCCTTCTCTTTGACTTTATATAAAAACCATAACAGTAAATGAAAAACAATTCAGATCCTTCTCTAGGGTTTCCACCAATCTCTATGTCTCAATTTTTCTTTCTCTTACACACACACACACACACACACACACACACAATACCACACATTGCAGTTGTTGTCTGATAAATAAGATAATTTAATAAAAGCAGATTTCAAAATTCAAATGAATCATTTTCATCATTTTTTTTTTGATCAGAAAAATAAATTTTAGAAACTAAACATACTAACATAAAACTATGTCAAAAATAACACTTTCTTTTGGTACTAGGGGTTGAACCTTGGCGTGCTTAACCACTGAGCCACATCCTCAGACCTTTTAATATATATTATTAGAGACAGGGTCTTGCTGAGTTGCCAAGTACCTTGCTAAATTGCTGAGACTGGCTTGAACTCACAATCCTCCCTTCTTAGCCTCCCAAGCCACAGTGATTACAGGCATGTGCTATGGCACCAGGCAAACTAACACATTTTCTGAGTTTTATACATATAAGCTATTAAGAAGATCTCACTTTTAGGAAAATTTAGCAATGATGTCTCAAGAAAAAGATTCATGCAAAATTATATTCATATAATTAAATATTCTTTAATGATTTCAAGCTTTTTCTATAATGAAATTGATTCCATAATAGGTTGTTTTTCTATTTCCAGTATGATTAAAGTCATATTTAATACTAGAAAAAGAAGTTGATCAAATTATGTTATGTGCATGCACAAATATGGCATAATGAAAGTGACTACTATGTAAAATTATAATTTATCAATAAAATATTTTAAAAGAAATATATTATTTTATGCCTTCAAATGTTTACCAAGTAATTTCTATATATATTTAAATCTTCTGGGTGTGTTTGTGTTTGTGACTATGCTTTTGTTTTCACTTTTATTTTTCTAGCATCTCTAATATCTTTTCCAAAATTTGTAAGATGCCCAAATCTCCTGTAAAATTTTTCAGCATATCACCAAAATCCAGTGCCTAAAAAGCAAGTAATATTTCAATAAAAAGAGGTACTGCTTTTATGACAAAGAATTTTTCCCCTACTATTTGGTCACATTATAAATTTATATTAAAATTATCAACCCTTAATAAAAATAAGCTATAGTTAATATTTTATTATATTCATATAATTTGGAACATTTAAAATGCTCTTTAGCTTCTGCAACTAATTTTAAAGTAACTAAAATGCTCTTTAGCTTCTGCAACTAATTTTTTACCTTCATTTTTTTCAAGACCAGCAGGATATCATCAAGGGGCCAATTACATTTTATTGTTTCCTTATATTATCAAAGAAGGGAAATACCATTTTTGTTTTGTCAAAACATCATTAATCAAACATTTGCCTTTAAAAAAATAACTGCAATCTTGGGAAGTATAATTTCTTTATTTGAATGTGGGATTATTTATAAATGTTCATGCACTGTTCCTGTCCTCTAAGTATAAACAGTCCTCTATAGCTCGAGCCTTTCATAAGTGTGTAGTTTAGATAACTCCATACACTTTCAGGTCATAATTTCTAGAAAACATGGAAAGAGAGAAAATGTTTTTCTTTCATTTGTTATTAACAGTTTACAGTAACTTCACTACTGAATATTCTTATGCATGTAATCTTAGGTTTAACATTTTAATGAATTTACACTTTCAGTACACACATAGCCAGATACATTATCTGTTCAAGTTACAATAATTGGTTATAAATTTTTGTATTACTTAACTTTTCCACAGCAATATCCTGCTATATTGTGCTTTGACCAATACTACTATTGTCACTCCTATCAAATAAGATACAAAATACATGTGTTCATTTCAATGTGACAGCATAGCTAATATTGACAATGTATTGCACTGATTGATTTGTTAAGACAGCTTGCAAGACAGCCTTCCTTAGTGTCCATTAGATTTGGTAAGTAATCTAGCCACTGTTTGGTATGTATGCATGCCAGTGTTTTAGGGGGTCCATGTGATAACTTTACAGATGATGTCCTAAATACATACATAAATGATGACAATCATAGCTGGACAGATAGAGAAATTAATTGTAAGTCATACCTTGTAATGTCTTTCTGCATGAGTGAAATGGAAAAGTTATGCCACTTAAAGGTAATAGATTCCAAGAGTCAGTAAGTCTATATCTAGCCTCAGGGGAAAACATGTTTTTTTAGTCCTTTGGACAAGTCAAAGAAGCAGGACACAGAGATATGCAATTATGAATAGGACTGACAATGAGAAATGAGGTTTTAAGAAGTCTCTGTTAACATGAGGAACTACCAGCTGATGCCGCTTATAATGTTCCCAGTGCTCCTAGAGACAAAGCCCAATGAACTGCTGAGGACTGCTGCTGACCAGGGTGCTGCCATTTTAACATAAAAGGAATGCTAGACCAGGCTGCTTAGATGGCTGGGAGTGAGGGAAGACAGAGTCAATCCCTATTGGCCACTTAATATGCTAATGGAGGAAGGAAAGGTATTCTTTCATTTTACCATCTACCAAAGAAAGATAACAATTATGTTAGGTCACTAAATATGGCAGCAGGGCTTGAAGCACAGAAATCTTGCCTGCTTAAGAACATAGAATAACAACAGTAAAACAAAACAAAAAACTTAGATGTTGTTGTTAATATGCTATTGCTACTATAAAGTTAGTTAATAGGAGGAAGACATCAATATATGTTGACACGCTACAGATGACTGTTATTTTCTTTGTTTTGTACATCATTTAAAATAAATGAAAGTAAATTACTTTAAAATCTACAAATATTTACTTTAAAGATAACCAAAATGACCCCTCCCTTCCACTTATGTAAAATTATATTCCAGTGTTTTGCCCTCCATATCTGTTGATTATTTTTTTCCACATCAACATCTGCAAAATCTGATATGATTATACACTGAGCTGAAACATTAGAAACTTTTAGTTCAAACAAAAGAGTCAACCTTTATAGGAAATACTTTCATTTGAAAATACGCCCAGCTGATCTTTGAGATATCTTGTGTGAGGCCCTATGTTCTTCTCAAGTTATATCACAGCGTTAATGCTTTGAAACAGTGAGTCTATAGACAAACCTTGGTCTTTTCTGAACCGAAATTCTGGACCTGCTTGAGGAAATCCTGTCTCTGCCAACTTGCATGTTTTCAAAGAAATGTCAAATTAAACCAATAGAAATCTAGTTTAGGTTCTTCTAACATCTTTTTGAATATGAGGAACTGTACCTACTTTCAAAGAACTTAAAAATACAAAGTGTAACAAAGAACAGGAAAGCATTTGAGAAACTCTTCTAAACTACATGCTGCCCTTAGACAACTTTCCTTTGAAATTTGCCACAAAAGCATTAGTACCTGAAAATATTTCAACACATTAGGAAGAAAAAAATCTCCTCAGAAAGCAATGAAAAATTCCTGACTGTATCATAAAGACTCATAGAATCCCTTTAAGGTAGAAATATGGATATATTTATTGACAAAGAGCCTATTTACCATGTAACAATACATTTATGCCTTGATGAATTACAAAATTTCTCAACAAATAAATTTCTTAAGATGAAAGTGATTCTAAAGGAAAAGCAAAATATTTAAATTAAATATCCATAATAAAATTTTCAAAGCCAAAGTATATCTATGGGAAGTATGCGTAGTTTCCTTATTTTAAGTTTAGGTTTTGGAGTAAAACTGGCTTAAATTCACACTCACCCCTGGCCTTTCTCTTATATTTTGCTGACTTTGAACAAAAACTATTTAACTAATTTTAGATTTGAGCTCTTTGGGGCACAACATAATAAAAATATATTAAAATTCTTGTCTTAGTATGTTTGAGCTACCATAACAAAATAGTGTTCCCTTAGTGGGGAACAGATTCTAGGACCCCCACAGATGCTAAAATCTAAAGCTCAAGTCCCTTCTATAAAATGCTGTAAGATGGCATAGTATTTGCATATAATATCCTCTCATGTGTTAGAAAGCATCTCTAGATCTCTTAAAATACTAACACATTGCAAATGCTATGTGCTATGTAAAGAGCTGTTATGTTGTATTGTTTAGGGAATAATAAATCTGTATAAAATTTTTAAAATTTATTTTTGAGAAGGAAGAGAATAATAGAGAATCCTTTAGAAAGCTTATTTTTTCCATCATTAGCATCCTTTATTTGTCAATTTTAAATTTTGGGGACAAGAATACATATGAAAAATTTGAGGGAAAAAAAACAACAACAATCTTCAGAGCAGTAGGGAGATGAAGAAAACACAGCCCATGGTTGTTGTGAAGAACTTAGCTTACCAGCCAGCATCTATATTTGTCAACAGTGAAAAAGACATACCAGTCACGTAGGAAGGTCCTGGCCTCAAGGTCCTTGGCCTAAAGAGGGCTTTCCAGGTAGAAATTGTGCTGAACAACTAGGAATCCCTTTGGTTTCCTTCGTTAATCTCTACTAACTTCCTCTATCCTATCTTCCAAGCTCAATCTGTTTCCTTCTTCTCATTCTGCCTACCTAGCTCCAAAGCTTCCAGAGTCCTTCTGTTCTCTTTCTTAAATCTCCAGGAATGCCTCCAAATTACAGGAGTCCCCATATAGCCCCTGCCATTCAACAAGTGAATGTGATTATCTATACCAGTGATAAATATTTTTGTCATTCCACCTAGCAGCTGCACTTTCCCAAGTCAACACTGTTATAAAAGGTGGTTCCAAAAGTACTGTTGGTGTTCTTTACCTAGTCCATATTCATGAAGGAATAAGTGTGTTTAGAAGGCTGGTCACGGACACTATCTGCCACATAGGAAACTTTCAAACTCACTTAAAAGAATCGTGAGAATAGGAATTATCCCTTAGTTATTTGATGGGAATGTATATTGAGAAAAAATATGAAATTATTTAGATGACCAAAAATTGAGAGGAATGTGGCCTCACAAAACTTGCAAAGAGAGACATGTTATTTTATATTTCTATAGCATGTTCAAAAGTAAGAAGTAAATCCTTAAACAAGAGAGGCAATGATCAAAGCAGTACTAAAGTGTAAGATACTATTCCTAGAGCCACAAAGTCTGTCCTAGGGCTCAAACCATGTTCAAAGACTCCAATCTGTTACACACTAAAATATCCCTCTCATTATAAACAATGCAATATTCAATTACATCCCGGCAAGTCCACTTCTACCATGACAGCTTTATTTCATTAAAACTTCATTTGTCTATAGAAATGAAGTATAATCATGGTTGTTAAATGTAGAGAGTGCTTAGTCCAGTGCCTGACATGACATATATCCAATAAATCCATATTATTGCTATTACATTGCTATTAAGTAATTTTTGCACTGTTAGAGTAAGAATATAGTTTTTTAAACTAGATTATTTTATAGGTATATTTAGTCTTCATTATTCAAGAATTCTATGTTTGTGAATTTGCCTACTTGATAAAATCTACTTATAATCTCCAAATCAATAGTATTTTTAAGTCTTTCACAGAAATGTGCTGAGCTTTGAAAAATGTGTCTCCTGACATAAGTGTTCCTAGCAGAGTTTGAACAAGGCAATGCTCTCCATTCCTGTTTTAAATCTTATGTTGTAAATGAGTGTCCTTTTTAAGGTCTATTTAGTGCCACTTCTTATTTCTTACATTTTTTGTGATTTTGTAATTTAGTATAGATCATGAGCATGGTGTTAAAGTGCTTAGTGCTTCTGGACACAAAAATCTATGACACATTGTAAGGAAAATATGGATGTTAGATGAACTTTGTTTTGACATGATTCACACTGCTCTGTTACAAGTTCAGTGTTAACAAATTAACAGTATGAGTGAAACAAGACATCTTTAAACAGAACATACATTAAAAATGGTTATTTATTGATCCATATATGAAAATGTTAGGACAGAAGCTCCCAGGAACCCAACCCCGTATTTCCCCTAGGAGCAGAGGTTTGGAGTTCATGAATTAGGTGTTTAAAGGCAATTCATGGCATGTTACCATGTATGCCACGAACTGAATGTGGCCCTTTCTAAATGGATATCTAAATATAGAGTGGAAGATTAAATGCCTATGAATTCTTCTTTCTTCTCTTTCATATTCAACAAAGCATGAGGAAATTATAAAAGGAATAACAGTGGTTTGGGCAATGCTACCATAGTTGACTTGAAGCTGACTCTTATGTAGGTCCTTCTGATTTTATTTTGTTCAACAGAAGTATAGACTTGGCCCGTGATAGAAAAGTCGCTCCTCTATTTCACCACAAAGTAATAACATGTGAAAAAAAAAATGGGAAATCAGCTCCAACATACAGACCTTTCCCTTACAACTAGAATTTCAGAAATGAATAATGGATTAGGAATAGCTGTGTTGTCACGAAGCCTTGATTGATTGTTTCCTTAATATGCACTGAGTGCTGACAAAGTGCAAATCTCCCAATCTGCTGTGATGGGACCACTGTTATTAAAGAGTACAATTATACTTTTGTAGCCTTCGCTCATTTCTTGATTTCTCTAGACTTTTTTTTTTTTCATCAGAGAAATATAACCAGTTTTTCAGTTAACTAAGGATGAAAATAATAGCTAACATTTATTTAGCTCTTATTCCACACACTATGTTAAACAGTTTACAAATAAATAAATAAATATACATGTATACCTACATATATGTATTCTATATTAACAGCAAGTCTATGAGATAGTTATTATTAAAAATCTTATTATCTGAACTTAGAGACAAAAAATGAAATGCTTGTCAAGTTAAGTGGTTTGTACACGGCAGGTAAATGAATCATTGGGCTCGTGAATAACATACTTGCCTACCAAGATTTCTGTTGTTTTAACAGGGGATAATAATTTATGGGTGTTTACATATACATAAATATAAAACATACATACACACCTATCTACATCGGCAAATGTAAGACATTGGTTTTTATACATTAGATCTATTGGAACCATGAAACACTGGAAATTCCTCTAAGAATAAAATAAAGAAATGAAATCATACATCTAAAATATGTGATAATAATGCTTCATCAGTTTCTTTCTATAGAGAGGTAAATAGTCAAAGGTGGATCATTTTAATCATAAGTATGTGATTTCACCTTCATATGCACTGTTTTACTTTCAGATTCAAGAGTGCAGGATTTTCTTATCTCAGTTCTTTGACCTTCTACAATACTAAATAAATAATTTATGAACTTCTATATTGTGTACAAATAGAAACAAAAAAAGTGATACTATTTTGATAATTTTTAGTTCACAGAACCAGGCTTGACAGATGATAGATTTATTTAAATTAAAGGTTTTATCACTATCTTAGAGATTGTAAAAGAAGAGTAAAATTCTCCACACATATGGGAAATGTGAGAAAGTTGGAGGTAATCTCTTTTTAACTTATAAACATAATAGGAGCTTTAATGCATGTAAGACAGAATGAATGTGAAACAGAGTAATAATTAGTTTCTCTGATCACCTGAAAATTGTTACCAATCACAATAAATAGCTTCTTTTGACAATACTACTTTTATGACTGGAAAGTATTTTCTGAATCCTGTAGCAACAATTTTTCCCTCAGTGGATCTTTAAAGCCAGTATATGTGTATTATCTCACTGCCCTTTGGAGCATCAAGAATATCCTTTAACATTTTTATAATAGCCCTATCCATCTTATTCCTTTGGCTTCCACAGGTCAACATATTATTAAGTGATATAAACTTGGGGTGGGGATAATGGGAAATTTTTTCCATTGCAAAAATGAATATCCAGTAAATATATTACTCTGGATATTACTGATATTTATTCCAGAGATATGATATCACCTTTTCTCCTCTACATCTATGTTCCTGCCAAATGTTTTTTTAATACAGTTGCATTCCATAGTAAACAGGTACATATGCTTTTTCCTATGGCGAGAGGATATGGTATTTACCTTGAGGGGAGGGAGCATATATCAGACATTTATTTCTTTTTTCACATAAATCACTTAAACATTTTCCTTTCAAAAAATACATAATTAAATTTAAGAAATCAGGCAGTTCCCTATAAACATTTATCCTCTTAAACTACTTCTTCACTTTAAAATCATTCAATAATTCTATAATGTTTTAGTGTTTTTAATATTTTAAGCTTCTATTTTTTGAGAGTTTAATCATACCAATTGAGTTCCTCTAGCAAAACTTCACATGGGTCTCTTCAATTCTAAAGTCTCTGAGTATTGGTAATTTGTGGGGGGATTAGCAACATTTTTAAAACAATGTCTTTGAAGAGATCAGGGACTACTTAGACGTGTACTATAACAAAAATTTATAATATGTTTAAGTTTTGATATTCAAAGGTCTACTTTGCCTTGGAACAAATAAGTATTTTCCCATTGGAACATATGGTTTACCAAAACCTCAGAGAAAAAAAAAAGAGCAATCAAGACTTTAAAAAAAATGTTATGGATTAACAATAGGTGTGTAAGAGAGAGTGGATATGATGAGGAAAAGGATGTCATAAAATTACAAAGCAGTCTGTGAAAAAGCAACCACTCTACTTGTATGCTGCAGAAAAAAAAATGTGCTATTCAAGCAGCAACTTACAGACAGAACTAGAGAATACATACAAGCATTTATTTATATTGCCCTTATTAATACCCTAATGTGAAACTCATGCATCAGAAGTGTAAACAAATCCCTTCCTCACTTTGGGCTGTATGTTTATATCTCCTTTCTCTCTCTCTCTTTTTTTTTCTTTTCTGTTTTTGCTTAGGGCCATTCAAGTCCAACTAGATAAGTGGTTTCAGGTTCAACAGTACTATTTGATAGGGAAAAGAAATGTTGCAAACATGAAAACTGCATAGAACATTTTGTCATGTTATTTCTTTGGAAACGTGATCAACATATTGAGGGTGTAGTCCATTTTCAAGAAAACTCATAGACACACTGATATTACTTGTCCTGTCCTCAATAGTAGCCACAAAGCCTCAAAGCAGGTAACAAAACAAAAAGTCCTCAATTGCTGACCTGTTCATCCCTTACCTTAGATCTAATAACCTAAGAAGCATAGCACTATCAAAGTCCTGGGATGACTTCAGTGTAGGGAATGCATAGAATCTTTCTTTCAATCAGATTTGTTGAAACATTATTAAAATATTATTAGTATTAGGGTGAATAGTGAAATTAAATTACTCATGCCCAGTCAGCCTCTCCCCCAATTTAAACATGGCAAATTTATTCAGTTTTCATTTACTTTTTCCTTTTAGTTCCTTGAGATGATATTTAAGAGGACATGCCCTAAATTAATTAGCTCTATCAACTAAAAAAAAAAAAAAAATTGGATGCTACTTTCCAACACTAGAACAATTTTGGTTTTGATTTTGTTTAGTGGAACTCAAATTCGATTCATATAAATTTTGCTTAAAATACTTTATTTCTTCCTATAACGTAGATAAAATGTCCTGGTTCCTTAGCAAGACACACAAGATTGCATTCTGGCTTTTCCAAATCCTTCTTTTGCCACATCCATATATATCATCATTGGGTCCAACCACATTAACTTATTGAATACTTAGATATTTAGCCTAGAAACATTGAAACACACTTTTGCAATGTATGGAATACATTCTTCTGTTCTTCTTTATCTTTCTTTTATTTATTTATTTTTTAACTCCTACTTCAATTTTTAAGAATCAGCTCAAATTTCAAAATTCCTTTGAAGTCTCTTCTGTCCTGCCATCTTTAGGTTACCAATCTCCATGAGACAGAGTTTGCCATGCCTTTCTCGATATTCCCAGGGTTCTCTATTGTCTTCTATTTTAATAAGTCTTTCATCCTGTAATTGTGTGTTTACATGTCTGCCTCCTGATTAGGTAACAATTCCTCACGCCTCGATTGATTTTTGTTTCACAGTGGTTTGGAGAATGTCTGGCTCAGAGTAGACACTTAAAGCCTCATCAGGCTCTTCCCCTTCTCTCCCCTGCTTCCTCTAATATCAATTTTATTGTGTCTACATAATCACTTTATAGCTTTATTTAATATTTTATAGTAATTACTGGTGAAAATGAGTTTTGGGAAGTCTACTACTCAGTGTTCTGAATATCAGATAAATTGCAAAAAATCTTTTCAAAACAAAGACATTCACTGAGGGCTCAATGTCACCTTCCTGCATTTGTAGGTTTGGTAATACATGAGTCTCATGAAGAGCAAGAAAGAGCATTCATGCTGGTTTATGTATTTGAAAGCAGAAAACACAAAAAGGAATCTTTTTTATCCAAATCACTAATTAGACATCCAAACTTTAACTACATTTAATTTAGCAGACAATCTTCTGTTTTCAGGACACTCAGGTTTTATTCCACTGTTGTTAACATTTCCTTTTTGTTGTAGTAAATAGACAGGCTGATTCATTGTTTCTTCAGTTGGCATTTCTTCATATTAATTCTCATTAATGTTTTCATTTGAACAAGAAGGGCTTTTGAAATGCCAAAGCTTAAATAACACTTCATCTTGAAACAGTTAAAAGATAAAATTTAGGCTAGGTAGGGTAATTAGACTTATGTAATATCTAATAAAAACTATGTTTGAGTTTTATATTCAGTGTTTAAATGCTCTTGGGGACAGAAATTCTGCATATGTTTTCAGGAACAAACATAACTCATTTGAGGACAAGTTTAGTGAAGAATTTTAGTGATTAAGCTAATATGTAATACTGTTTCTGGTAAAATTATATAGGTATTGCAACCAAATTATAAATAAGTGATTTTTTTTTTGTTTTACTGAAAAAATAACAGTGCATTGGACCTGTACATAGTACTGGGGATCAGTTGGACATATTCATAAATACATATGACATAGTTTTCTTCATTTCTATCCACAGTATTAACTCTTTATTTCCTTTCCTCCCTCTCTTGGGTTAATACTAATCTGATTGTGGTGGCATTTCTAAATCATTTTGAGAAAAGTTCAGTGAAAGAACAACTGTAGGGCTTAGTGGTTGAGTTCTTGCCTAGCATGCATGAGGCTCTGGGGTCAGTCTCCATTGTCATACAAATAAATAAATTAACAAACAAATAAATAAAACCTATAAAATCCATGAAGATTTAGTGGTGGGCTATATTCTGGAGTCATAGTCACGGAATTCCTGGTTATTTGTAACCCTTCGTCCTTAAGATATTCCCTATATTTAAAATGTTGGCTTTGCTATAACATAAAGAAACACAACAGACACTAGTATGGCAATTTGTAAATCAATGGATGTGTAACTGATGTGATTCTGCAATCTGTGTATGGGGTGAAGGTGGGAGTTCATAACCCACTTGAATCAAAGTGTGGAATATGATATGTCAAGAAATTTGTAATGTTTTGAACAACCCACAATAAAAAATTTAAAAAAAAAAAAGAAACACAAAACTATTTCAATATAACATATTTTCACACTTCAAAAAATTTACAGACACCCTTAGCCTGGACTTATTATGGCCTGCTATACTTTAGGTTCCCAATCTATTTCAGTAGTAGATTGGAATACACAAATGAATATATGGAAATCAAGTTGCATGCTGATCATTTAATGTTATGCAAATGAAAGAAAAGGATTAGATTCAAGGTTCCCAGAGAAAACAATTTCAGTTTCCAAACAATGCCAACATTTAAAACAATCTAACAATATCTGTTTGAAGTGGCATCAGTTTAGGGAAGGAATTGAAAGGAGAATTTTTTGCTCAAAACTTTCAGGTATATGAATGAAGCCATTTTCCATAAGACCTCACTTTATCAAAAGATATATAAAAACATTCACAGCAACCCCTGGTACAAAGCCATTGCTGTCCCTTATGAGCTGGGGACGGCCTGCTATCTTTGTCCTGGGGTCCAGCTTGCTGGTGAGCATAGTTAGCACCAGGCTTTAGCCCAAGTTTTACAGAAAATGAACACAAGGCAGTATGGCAAACTCCTGTCAGTGCCACTGTACTTGATCTGAAAAGACATGGAAAAATTCAAATTCTAAAGCTGTCAGACTGCAAACTTTCAGCAGAGAGAAAAGCTTCACTTTAAGAATGTAAACAAGGACAGTGAAGGTCTTGCTATCTAAAGAGATCAGCATGCAAGAAGTGCTCTGGCAGCTTGAACGCACTGAGGCGGTGGCAAACCCCAGTGCCCCGTTGTGAGACTGAGCCTACCTTGGAGACTCATGGCACTGTCTTCATCCTGCTAAGTACTTTACCTGTGATTGCAATGGCAGATGCTTCAAAAGAGCGAAGCAGAGACCTGTCTCTTTAGAAGCAACAGCAGTCTCTCTGAAAGCAGCAGTTTGGCATTTCAAGGGGAAAGGTCATTTCTTTACACCTTGGAAGAGGATAGATAACAATAATAGAAAGAATATCAGGCATGAAAAGCTACATTTTCCTAGATTCCTAAAGGAAATCATGACACAGCCATGTTGCTGGTACTATGAGCCAGTGCACTAATTTATCCCACTTCAGCGCATTGACTTTCCTCTTCTGTGAAAGGGCATCCCAGCTGGGGGAGGGGGGGAATGTTTACTGAGACTTGCTGAATATTATTTACAGGTCTAGTGGGCTCCTTCTAAGTTGCAAGGAAGAGATACCTCTGGTGTTGGTGAGATATGAAGTGGTGTGAAAATCACCCAACTGTACTTGAAAGATGACACTCTTGTGACCTAAGAAAGATAACATCACGTTAAGTGCCGCACTTTGAGTTCATCCAGCATAAATATCAGTGCCAAGGCAATCACATAGAGGGCCCTTGGGACACAGGGGTGATAAATCAAAACGTGGAAGGAGGTCTCCAAAATTACCCTGAGTGCATTGCCTAAGGAACAGCTGATTGAGTCTGCCATTAGAAACTTCCCCATCAGAAAACAGAGAAATATTTTGTCACGTATTATCTAAAGGAGCTGTATTGTTACAGACATTCCTCTTCAATTATTTATACATTCTCTTTCTGGTAAATCTCATCTGATTCTCTCTCCCTTCTAAATGTCACGAGTTTTACTCTTGCACTGGCACTGATGTTAACATTTGAAGGGGGGAAAGGTTGTACTTAAGTTTAATAGATTTCATATTTAATAATGTAGTCAATAAAGTCTGCCCACTTAATCAGTCAAAGGCTACTCCACTCTGGACACTAAATGCCTCCAGTGGGCCATGTTGTTCCCATTACATAAAATCCACCCATTATTTTCAATTCTTAGAAAAATAGTTTAATATTTTCTAGAGCTTTCCATATCTATAAATAAATAAAACGGCCATGCTTTCAAATAAGTGAAATAGTGCTGACAATATACTTCAAACACTATCATTAATGAAAGTCACAGAACAAGGAACAAATTCAAATCTGTATGGGATTTGAAGGATTAAAGCACTTATGAGGGAAAAAAAAAATCTCTGTACATTTTTATCTCCTCTCCTCTCTGGCCATCCTCATTTCATGAAAGGAGGACTCCACAATTAGAACCAAAGGGAATCCTGTAACCAAGCATGGATTCCAACATTCTCATCTATTGTTTGTTTTGTAGTCAACTTTCCAGCAAGATGCCACATTAGTCACAGCAATGCTATTCTAAACATTATCAACAAGCCTGCCTCTCTCGCGTTTGCATTAGCTTTGTAACCATTTAAATAATATGTTCTCAAACCTCAATTATTAATACTTAAAAATCTTTAGAGAAAGGGTTGTGCATGCCTAAGCAATTTCTTTTGCATTCATATACTGTGGGTGTTCTATCAGCTCAAAAGAGAGTACACACAAAAAGAAACATTGCCTAAAAACTTTGATCTAAGCCAGGAAAGCATCTACTCAAATGGCATGTGTTTAGGGTGAGTAGGTGTAAAGTTGTAAAGCACACTATGTCTAGCAATTTTGCGAATTAAAAAAAATAAAAAAGGCTTTTTCTGTTCACTGAACACATATTTTCCTGTTATAGAAAAATGAAGAATATTTAAATTCCATGCATCACTGCCTATCAGGAAATGCCCATATTCTTCTGCTTTTTAGACAGCCTACGCCCAAATGGTTGTTAAATATAAATCTTTTCCTTGAATTTCATATTGTTAGATGTCTTTTGGTTTTGCTAGTTTTTAATTATGGTAGTGTGAAGAAAATTTGTTGTTCATTCTTTTTCATTAACTGTTTTGAGCTGTCTAAAATGTTAACAGGTAAGGATAAGTCCATTTGAAAGCTTCCTAAGTCATTAAACTTCAGTTGCTGGTTCTCTTCTCAAGAAACCTATTAGGATGGCCCAGTCTGGATTGGTTCATTCATATTCAGGGTTCCTGCCTGCCTACAGCTTTCATTTCATTTGTCACTCTGTGTTATAATGATTTCCCCAAAATATTCTTCCCAAAAGATCTGCAAATCCCTTAAAGTCAGTAATTTTTAATATAAAGAATGGAATAATTTGGTAACAGATTATTACCATATCATATGACATGAGCAGTCTAGATTGATGAAATGAACACATCTCCATTGCTATATTCAGGATTTTCAATTAACATATATTTGCTACTTTCTCTATATTCTATCATTCTTAAGGACACCCCAGTAGAAAGAACAAGCAAGAACATTTTGAAAAATAATTATTAAAAAAAACTAAATTTGAGAAAATTCATTATATATTTTTAGGCATTTGAAAAAATACAGCTTTTGAGTTGTTTGCTTTTAGTAGTTGACCATAAATAATAACCCATATAACAGAGTAAGAAACTCTATATAATATCTCTCTTTTCTTAACAGTGGCATGCCAAAAGTCATGTTTTCAGAGATGCAATGTCTTATATTCTTTAAAAGTAGTCGGTGTCACTCAAGTATAGAAATATCTCTACTCTGAGGCTAATTAGGTTTTTATCATAGGGCTGGAATAAGACTAGAAAACAAACACAAACAAGATCTGTAAAAGAACTATTAGATTCTAATTCTGGCTCTGTTCTGATTACGAAAGCTTAAGAAAGATGCTTAACTTTTTGGGTCTTCAGTTTGCCCAACTATAAAACAGGGTAGTATTAGTAACCACTTCAGAATTTGATTATGAGGAATAAGTGAGGGAAAAAAAGTACATTTACTATAAGGTATCATGCAGGCAAATCCCAGAAAGTCAGTTTAACAAGCTTCAGTTGTCTAAACAAAATGCATAATTAAGGATATTCTGAAACTGATGTACTGGAATAACACAAAATTTTTCCAGTGTAAGAATTACATGATGTTAGTTCTGCCTATCCATGAACAGGGTATATTTTTCCATCTTCTAAGATCTTCTTCTATTTCTCTCTTTAGGGTTCTGTAGTTTTCATTGTATAAGTCTTTCACCTCTTTTGTTAGGTTGATTCCCAAGTATTTTATTTTTTTTGAAGATATTGTGAATGGAGTGGTTGTCCTCATTTCCATTTCAGAGGATTTGTCGCTGATATACAGGAATGCCTTTGATTTATGCGTGTTGATTTTATATCCTGCCACTTTGCTGAATTCATTTATTAGCTCTAATAGTTTCTTTGTAGAGCCTTTTGGGTCTCCTAGGTATAGAATCATATCATCTGCAAATAGTGATAATTTAAGTTCTTCTTTTCCTATTTTTATGCCTTTAATTTCTTTCGTCTGTCTAATTGCTGTGGCCAGTGTTTCGAGAACTATGTTGAACAGAAGTGGTGAGAGAGGGCATCCCTGTCTTGTTCCAGATTTTAGAGGGAATGCCTTCAATTTTTCTCCATTCAGAATGATGCTAGCCTGAGGCTTAGCATAGATTGCTTTTACAATATTGAGGTATGTTCCTGTTATCCCTAGTTTTTCTAGAGTTTTGAACATAAAGGGATGCTGTACTTTGTCGAATGCTTTTTCCGCATCTATCGAGATGATCATATGGTTCTTATTTTTAAGTCTATTGATGTGGTGAATAACATTTATTGATTTCCGTATATTGAACCAGCCTTGCATCCCAGGGATGAATCCTACTTGATCATGGTGCACAATTTTTTTGATATGTTTTTGTATCCGATTCGCCAGAATTTTATTGAGGATTTTTGCATCTAGGTTCATTAGAGATATTGGTCTGAAGTTTTCTTTCTTTGAAGTGTCTTTGTCTGGTTTAGGTATCAGGGTGATGTTGGCCTCGTAGAATGAATTTGGAAGTTCTCCCTCTTTTTCTATTTCCTGAAGTAGCTTGAAAAGTATTGGTATTAGTTCTTCTTTAAAGGTTTTGTAAAATTCTGCTGTATACCCATCCGGTCCCGGGCTTTTCTTAGTTGGTAGTCTTTTGATGGTTTCTTCTATTTCCTCAATTGATATTGGTCTGTTTAGGTTGTCTATATCCTCCTGACTCAAACTGGGCAGATCATATGACTTCAGAAATTTATCAATGCCTTCACTATCTTCTAATTTATTGGAGTATAAGGATTCAAAATAATTTTTGATTATCTTCTGTATTTCTGAAGTGTCTGTTGTGATATTGCCTTTTTCATCCCGTATGCTAGTAATTTGAGTTCTCTCTCTTCTTCTCTTCGCTAGCATGGCTAAGGGTCTGTCGATTTTGTTTATTTTTTCAAAGAACCAACTTTTAGTTTTGTCAATTTTTTCAATTGTTTCTTTTGTTTCGATTTCATTAATTTCAGCTCTGATTTTCATTATTTCTTGCCTTCTACTTCTTTTGCTGTTGTTTTGCTCTTCTTTTTCTAGGATTTTGAGATGAAGTATGAGATCATTTATTTGTTGGTTTTTTCTTTTTTTAAGGAATGAACTCCAAGCAATGAATTTTCCTCTTAGAATTGCTTTCAATGTGTCCCATAGATTCCGATATGTTGTGTCTGTGTTTTCATTAATCTCTAAGAATTTTTTAATTTCCTCCTTGATGTCTTCTATAACCCATTGATCATTCAGTAACCTATTGTTCATTCTCCAAGTGATGTATGCTTTTTCCTTCCTTCTTTTATTGTTGATTTTCAGTTTCATTCCATTATGATCAGATAGGATGCATGGTATTATCTCTACTCCTTTATATTGTCTAAGAGTTGCCCTGTGACAAAAACAGCATGGTACTGGTACCAAAACAGGCGGGTAGACCAATGGTACAGAATAGAGGACACAGAAACCAATCCACAAAACTACAACTATCTTATATTCGATAAAGGGGCTAAAAGCATGCAATGGAGGAAGGATAGCATCTTCAACAAATGGTGCTGGGAAAACTGGAAATCCATATGCAACAAAATGAAACTGAATCCCTTTCTCTCACCATGCACAAAAGTTAATTCAAAATGGATCAAGGAGCTTGATATCAAATCAGAGACACGCCGTCTGATAGAAGAAAAAGTTGGCTACGATCTACATACTGTGGGGTCGGGCTCCAAATTCCTCAATAGGACACCCATAGCACAAAAGTTAATAACTAGAATCAACAAATGGGACTTACTCAAACTAAAAAGTTTTTTCTCAGCTAAAGAAACAATAAGAGAGGTAAATAGAGAGCCTACATCCTGGGAACAAATCTTTACTCCTCACACTTCAGACAGAGCCCTAATATCCAGAGTATACAAAGAACTCCAAAAATTAGACAATAAGATAACTAACAACCCAATCAACAAATGGGCCAAGGACCTGAATAGACACTTCTCAGAGGAGGACATACAATCAATCAACAAGTACATGAAAAAATGCTCACCATCTCTAGCAGTCAGAGAAATGCAAATCAAAACCACCCTAAGATACCATCTCACTCCAGTAAGATTGGCAGCCATTATGAAGTCAAACAACAACAAGTGCTGGCGAGGATGTGGGGAAAAGGGTACACTTGTACATTGCTGGTGGGACTGCAAATTGGTGCAGCCAATTTGGAAAGCAGTATGGAGATTTCTTGGAAAGCTGGGAATGGAGCCACCATTTGACCCAGCTATTCCCCTTCTTGGTCTATTCCCTAAAGACCTAAAAAGAGCATGCTACAGGGACACTGCTACATGGATGTTCATAGCAGCTCAATTCACAATAGCAAGACTGTGGAACCAACCCAGATGCCCTTCAATAGACGAATGGATAAAAAAAATGTGGCATTTATACACAATGGAGTATTACTCTGCATTAAAAAATGACAAAATCATAGAATTTGCAGGGAAATGGATGGCACTAGAGCAGATTATGCTAAGTGAAGCTAGCCAATCCCTAAAAAACAAATGCCAAATGTCTTCTTTGATATAAGGAGAGTAACTAAGAACAGAGTAGGGACGAAGAGTATGAGAAGAAGATTAACATTAAACAGAGATGAGAGGTGGGAGGGAAAGGGAGAGAAAAAGGAAATTGCATGGAAATGGAAGGAGACCCTCAGGGTTATACAAAAGAACATACAAGAGGAAATGAGGGGAGAGGGAAAAAATAATACAAGGGGGAGAAATGAAGGTCAGTAGAGGGGGTAGAGAGAGAAGAGGGGTGGGGAGGGGAGGGGAGGGCGGATAGTAGAGGATAGGAAATGTAGCAGAATACAACAGACACTAGTATGGCAATATGTAAATCAATGGATGTGTAATTGATGTGATTCTGCAATCTGTATATGGGCTAAAAATGGGAGTTCATAACCCACTTGAAGAAAAGTGTGAAAGATGATATATCAAGAACTATGTAATGTTTTGAACAACCAACAATAAAAAAAATAAAATAAAAAAAAAAAAAAAAGAATTACATGATGAACAAATTTCCTAGGAAAATGGTAACATATAGACATTAAAGGTCATCATAAAATAAAATTTAAAAAAAAGATCATAAGATTGTAGGAATTATATTGCAATCATTTTACATGGTATCCCTACCTCCTTTATTAACAGTGGCAGCATTTTTGAGGATCTTCATTCTTGGAGCCATTCAGTTCCCAAAGCTCACTACAAGCACCTCCCACCTCAAAGAGTCAGAGGACAGAAAAGCATATATTGAATATTTTGAAATAGGACCAATTTCACTCCAAACTCCATGAAGTTTCTATTTTTTCTTGTTGTTGTTGTCGTCATCATTAAAGTTAATTTCAAAAAAGAAGTAATTATGGATGATTTTCTCTCAATTGCTCATCATAACATTACCAAAGAAGATTTCAAAATATATTTGGACATTTAAAATATTTATTTCATTCATATTTCACTTTATTCAAAATGCATGACCAAGCTCATTTTCTCTGAAGTCAGTTCTGCCCACTTTTTCCTACCCCCAAAATTCCTCACATACTTTGCACTCTCCTGAAAATCTAAATTCCTTTAGAATTTTGCAGGTGGCTGGCCAGTTCTGTTTGTTTGTTTGTGTTTCAGAAGTTAAACTGGGAAGCATTAATTAGATTGGAGAGTGTTTTATTTTGTATATCCTTTTAAAAATGCAAATAAACTTGAAAGATGACCAATTGTCTGAAAAGTACCAAAAAGGAACAGTTACTGAACAAAAGTGCTAAGAAAACCAATGTGTATTCTTAATTACTCGATTATGGTGGGAAGCTCATGTAAGGACAAGAGTTAGAGAAGGAGAACAAATAGAAACAAAAGAAATATTCCACATCTTAAAAACAAGCTTTTTTCATGGAGTTTTGCAAGTTTAATAAATTTTAAAAAAATTGTCTTTTTAAAAGAGAATCTTCATTATTTTATGATCTCTTTACTTTGCTTCTTTCCTTAATATATATATATATATATATATATATATATATATATATATTGTCTAAATGTTCAGTGAGGTGGCCAAAGACGTTAAAATAAATTTTTAAATGTGGCTACAATAATTAATTAAATCCTAAGTACACTATAGGTATATTAAAATCTACTGTGCTCATTATGGTCATTAATGGACACTCCAGCTATCTGCATATATTTGCCTCATGATGAAATATTAATAATATAATAATAGATCATTCAGTCCTACAATGCTATGTTCTTTGATTTTTGTATGTAGTCAAATAGTTTTTCACAGTTTTAAGCAATTCTTTAGATGTTGTCATTATAAGTTGCAATAGTTTTTATTAACAAAATAATTCAATAATCTGTGGGAAAATCATCCATAATTACTTCTTTTTTGAAATCAATAATTTTGAGTAAGTAATATCTGTGGGAAAAAGTAAATCTATGGTCCTTACAAGCTTTTCTTTTATAGGGGTAATTATAATCCTGTGATTTTTCCATAAGTCAGAAACATTGGACAACATAGAATAATTCTTAGTGAATCTCCCACTAGGACACATCACAAAATACCTTCCCTCTTGCTTAGGGATGCCTAACAAATATTACAGGGAGGAATATGGGTTGTATTGGGAGAATATATTTGTTTCTCAATATCCTCTTATAAAACTTCATTCCAATGTGAAAAAAAATGATTTTACTTATTTTTCCTTCAAGTTACTTCCAAAGTGAACTCTTAAACTATGGCAGAATGGTGGATGTACTCAGAACACTAACACATATAGTAAGTGTTCAACTTCTTTGAAAGTCTATCCTATGAAATATACACTTACATCCATCCATCCTTTTTTCTTTCTTTCTTTGTACCAGGGAGTGAACCCAAGGGTGTTTAAATTCCAATGAGCCACACCCCACAGCCATATATATATAAATTAATTAATTTAGAGACAAAGTCTTGCTGAATTGCTGAGAGCCTCACTAAGTTGCTAAGGCTGACTTTAAACTCGCAATCCTCCTGCCTCAGCTTCCTGAGATGCTGGGATTAGAGATGTGTGCCACCATGCTTGGCTACACCTTTTTAAAAAAAATGATTTGAAACTGAAATGTATGTGACCTATCCATAATTCAAAGCTACCTCTAAAGTTTGTTGTCTCAAGTTCATTAGTATACTATAATTTTGTATTTACAAGATAGCCCTGTTATTATACCTTTCCATTTCTATATTTTAAAAAATACTGATGATAAAAGATGTTTGGCAGATTGCTTTGCTATAAGGAGAAGAAAGAGAAACAAGAACATGACAGGATAAAAGGCAAGAATAAATATGTGCCTACAATATTTGTTGAATGAGAATCTCCTTAAGCATTTCCTACAGCTAGAAGCCTCTGGGGAAATACATAATCTTTGTAGGTAGGGAGACTTGCTCATATGTATGTGGATATTGTCACCTCACAGTAGGGACTTATAATAAATTTCTGACAGTTTTGAAATCTAGCAAAGTCTAAGACAAAACACAATTATTCTGACACAATAGATATTAACACTGGAAATCCAAATACTACATCTGCATGTTTTTCAAACTGTTTTCAGGATTGACCAAATCAGATTCTCATGCTGCATTTTTTATTCAACCTTTTATTCTTGAACTCAGACAGAAAGAAAGAGCAAACCAAAAGATAACTGATCATTTTCTTGTTAGTGGTTATCTCTCAGTCCCCAAGGATCCATGGCAAAGGAAGTGTTGCTCACAGTTGGTCTTCATTTAAGTAAAAATCCCATTAAACTATTTTCCAATTTCTATGGAGGGACATACCTAATGATTATTAATGTTCTCTCTGGTGATGTTTATGGATGCAGAACCAGGAAACAATTTGTCTCAATAAAGGAGACTAAGACTCTGGAATGATATTTGGGTATCTAAATATTTAAAATATCTAATTGCTTATCTCCAAGTATATTTTCTCCCTTTAGGGAGACTGCACAGTATCATGCTGAGTTACTGAATAGTATATGATTTAATATTTGGATATGAATTATAAAATGTAAAAGATAAGGCAAAGGTATGTATATTTGATAAGAAAAGCTACGAAAATAAAAAAAAACAGAAACAGAATGTGTTGAATAATTGAAAATTGAGAGGAAATTAATTTATTAAGCTTTGCTATTGAAAAATGTATTCAAATGCATTATTATGGGAATTATATAAAGCTATCCTTTCTGTTTGATGACTTTCTTTTTGCTATTTCCATAAAGTAATATTTTTAAAAATCATTTATAATGTAAATAATTCCACAGGGGTGAAGCATAGAATGTTGAGATGAGTATGTTGTGACTCTTTTGAGTGTTGTAAAGTTTTGAGAATAGCCCCAAATCATTTTGTTGTCTTATTCTTCTGTTTTTTTGTTTTCTCATGAAAATCAAGTTTATTCATGCTAAGTGAATAAGACACTGAAAGACAAATTCCCATATTTTTTCTCATATGTGCAAATAAACACACACATACAAAAAAAAAAAAAAAAAAAAAAAAAAGCCCTAAAGATGACCTGAAAGTAAAAGATAGGCTCTGAGAGTCTGGGAAGGGGTCAGGAGCACACGGGGGCAGAAACTGGGGAAGGACAGGGTAAGAAAAGAAACTGGATGTGATCAAAGCTCAATATGTACATGTATGAAAATGTGTTAATAATTATAATATTTAAAAAGAAAAAAGACCGGGCTGGGGTTGTGGCTCAGTGGTAGCGTGCTTACCTAGCATGCGTGAGGCTCTAGGTTAGATTCTCAGCACCACATACAAACAAACAAACAAATAAATAATAAAGCTCAATCAACAACTAAAAAAAAACCTATTTTTTAAAAAATTAAAAAAAGAAAAAGAAAAAAGTAAATTTTACCACTCATATCTGAGGATAATGCATAATAAAGAAATGTGCTCATGAAGGTGAAAAATTATGAAGTATAAAAAAACTGGAAATTTTGTAAATTGATGAACAAATGAATGTGAATTTCAATTCATTTGATTCTGATTCAAGAAATGTTTATTGTATGTATTTGTATAAATATAATTGGTAGACTGCTAATATATATATATTTTTTTAAATTAGCAAAAACTAAAATCTCCCTCTAAATACACTTCCTGACTGATTTACTGTCACAATATAAATGCCAAAAAGTAATGGGTGATTCAAATTTCACTGATATAATATGACATCTGACAGTTAATAATGGGTTCCTGAAACTGATGCTAAAATATAATATGCAGTACAAATTTAGCATGGCTAAATTCAATACTAGTCTATGAAGATAACAGTACAACTGGGCAAATTAGGTAATTTTACCATGACGAAAATACTATAATTAGTTTTATAATTACATTTATTTACATGGTGAATTTTGATAATACTAACTCATTTTCAAGTCATCATCAAAATTTTATAGAAGATAATATACAATTAAAGGGAATACTAGAATCATTTATAATTGTTGACTGTGAGTTTCATGTTTTCTAACAAATGCATTTGATGTACCTTCCTTTTACATGTTTTCAAAAACTATTTGAGGAATACTAACCGTATACAAAAATATTATTCAGGACTTTGGGCACAGAAATATGTTGTGTGCTCTATTGAAGGTATTTGTAAGATTTCCCTGCCCATGTTATGTGACAATAATATCATAGACATAAGCCCAGATAATAAGGACCGAAGATGAAAACTGGACATGTGAAATATACTTGTGAAATAAACTTGGTGGTAAGCACAAAGATTAAGAGACATATGATATAAAAGGTACAACAAGAGAATATTGAATTCTATTTGGGAAAATATTCTCAAGAGTAAGTTGGGAAAAATAAATTGTATATTTTTCTGATATGGTTGTGTTTGAGAAATATATAAACTAGCATAGTACTTATACACTCAAAAGCTATACTAAAAACCTCTACCCGATAAAGTAATACAAGCAGATATGCTATGTTGTAGAAAAATAAAAGGTATCATTAAATAGTTCTGGCTCAATGGACTATATACTGAATTTAGATTCAATCATACCATGAAATATTTTATTCATGAGTTTACTTGATGAATATAACCACAAATTATGTGCCATTTCTAGGTCTAATCTGCAACTGTCAGTCATGGTTCAAGGCTACCAATAGTAAGAGGTCCCTTCACTACTATTCCTAATCTCTTAATTAAAGTCTGAACCTTTGAAGAAGACATTTTTAAAGTGACAAAGTTAATGCTGAGTTTAACAACTAACAGCAGTAAACATTAATGAGGAGTTTTCATGGTGTCCTTGGACTAAGAGCCTTAATCATCATCATAACAGACATTGATTGAAAACCAACAATGGGCCAGATGCTGCATTCATTGTTTACTTTATGTTTACAACCCTCTAGGGAAGGAAGTAGATGTGTCTTCCTCATTTCTCTTTAAAGAGAGTTCAGATAAATTATGTAAGATTTTATTGTTAGAAAAACAAGAAGAGATTTGGACATAGTTTTAGGACTGCAAAGAATAGAACTTTCCATTCCTTTCCTGCCTGTCTTTTCCATTATCTTTCCTGTTAATTCACTGTATTCTAACTGAAATACTTCCCAAAATGACAATATTCATGCGGAAAACCTAGGACTTATCCTCCATATTGACATGTGTAGCTTTTATATAAGAACTGTTATGTATCTGACTGACCCTTGGTTGCTCAAGTATTTGTTCACTTTAATTTTAAAACTCTTATAAACAACCTTCTGCCCTTACACAAAAACATGCACAAAGCCCTGTCATCCTTTCTTACTGTTTCACCAGAGTTTCTTCAGTAAATGCAAGACTGGTGACAGACTAATGACACGAAAGTATTTGGGGAAGGAAGGAAAAAGAGAAAAGAAAGTGAGGCTGGGGCTACTGAGAGTGACTGAAGTCACACCATTCTTTTTGATTTTTCTTCACACATAGAAGAGATTGAACGCAAACAATAAGAACAGCAAAAGGATCATGATGGTGTGCTGTTGTTACTCATTGCTTCACATGGATTTTTGTGGTGTTTTTCTAATTCATCCTTCTGAGTCAGAATGAGACTGTCTTTAGTCCCTGAGGCCATACTATAGCCAGAGTGGTCTTCTATCATGCAGGTATACCCATGCCACTATCAGCTGAACATTTTTATTATTTACATTAGTCAAATGAGACACATCTTAATCTGCCTTCATACAACTTTCTAAATTTCCTTCTTCCACGCATACAAAATAAAACCTATTTTCCAGTCAGTTATATTTAATTTAGTTTTTCGTTTCACATCTCTTTTATATATTGCCCCCAATTTCACTGCATGGCAAACTTCTATTCTTCCTTCTAAATACAACTTAAAGTTTATCTCAATTTAATGCTTCCTCCAAGCCATCCCATTCAGAATATGTGACACCCTTTCAGCCCTTTCCTAGAGAATATTTTGAAACTGCATTCTGACTATTTAAAAATGTCTATTACAAGACTTTGTATTCTGGTAGAAACATATCTTAATCAGTACCAGATAATATAGATTCCCAGTAAAAGATATGTGATCAAAATAAAAAAGCATGACCAAAATCTGAAAGCAGTGTCAAAATTAGTGAAGTATTGATGTTTCAAATATTTGACTTAATGAGGGTGAAATATAGCTTCTACTATGTGCTACAACTGTTTTCATATAGGAATTGCACATGTTAGTTATGATCATTGAGTTAATGAATCAACTCACAACAGAAAAAGGAATCTAATTCTTATTTTCCCCTAGAATTTTGACATACCTTTTTAAATTTTAAATTCAATTAATAAAGCTTTAGGTAATTTGTCCATATCTGGCTGCACCTACATTCATGCTTATTATCTACCATACACATGATGTTTGGAGGAGCTTTTCCTATGTAGGAATTCTCCATAAAGCGATCTTGGGGAAAAAAATTGCATGTCAAATTAAAAATTCCAAACAGCATGAATAAAAGTTTAGTAAAAAAATTTTATGGCCTTTTAAAATCAAATCTTCTATCCATATTCATTCTCTTAAAATATTATTTCTCATTTTCTTTATATTATCTTGTTTGGTGAGGACAAATGAAATACACAAATGTATGATGTTTGAATAGTTATAGACCAAATTTCATAGAATTCAACTTGGAAGTCTTTAACAGTAAACCCAAAATATGCCCTATAAGTTACATATGATAGCACAAAATATTCACAATTCTAGTTTATAAAGAAATTTGGACACTAGATCACAGTACCTGTTGTGTTTGAGTATGTGAATATTTACTCATCTCATGACTATTCTCTTCAACAGGATTCTCAGTTAAATGAACTGCATGGCCATTTGAAATCTTATCAGTTACAGATTTTGGATTTGAAAATGGATGATTTTCCAGAGAAAGAAAACAAATTTTTACACAAAACCACATTCTGAATTCATCCTTAGAAAAAAGGGGAAAAAGAGTCAATTATGTATATTGTATGACTGCCTGTGTTTTTAATTTCCATTTTGTACATACTTACTCACCTCTAATTAAGAAAGCATAATTTCTCCTCCTGCTTCCCCAACCCAAATGGTCCCAACCCCATGCTGGGGATTGAACCCAGAGCTGTTTCAACATTGAACAATATCCCCAGGCTTTTTTTTTTTTTTAATCTGTCTGTCTGTTTCTTTCTTTCATTTTTATTTATTGGTACTAGGGATAGAACCCAGGGATGTTTTACTGAGCTATATCCCCAGTTCTTTTTATTTGAGATGGGGGTCTTACTAAGTTTCTGAAAGTCTAACTAAATTCCTGAGGCTGCCCTGAAACTTGCAATCCTCCTGCCTCAGCCTCCCAAGTTGCCATGATTATGTGTATGCACCATGGTACCTGGCAAAAAAAAACATAATTTCCTGTTCACTAAATGTTAAACTACAAGAAGATGAATAAATTCAAACATGAAGTATTAAAAAAAAATAAACAGTTAAATTCAAACACTTTGAGCAGTTTTTTTCTTTCTTTCTTTTTTTTTTTTTTTTTTTTTTAAGGTTCATGTAGTTTTTGGCTTACTAAGGTTCTTCCTTAGTAAAAAACTGTGGCAACAGGTAATTGATACAAAACTTATTCAAGATTTGCTTCTTTTGGGGGGAACATGAGGATTTCATCCTTTGGCTTTGGGGATACTTTCTTTTCTTTTCTTTTTTTTTTTGACCAGTTTGATAATATGCTTATGAAGTCAGGGATACTTTGAGCAAGCCAGGAATGGTAGCACAAGCCAGTAATTCCAGTGTCTCAAGAGGCTGATGCATGAGGATCACAAGTTCAAAGTCAGCCTCAGCAACTTAGTGAGGCCCTAAGCAACTTAATGAGATTTTGTCTCTAAAGAAAATATTTAAAAAGGGCTGTGGATATCACTTTGCACCCTGGGTTCAATCTCTGGCACACACACACACAAAAAAAAAAAAAAAAAAAAAAGACAAAGAAAGAAAGAAATACATTGAACAATACTACCTGTTAGTAATGGTTAGAAGTGGTTGAATGGATGATGGCAACTGATAGGCTAATTTATTTTTACCACATTAGAGATATATGATACTACTTACTTATGAATAATTATAAAGAGATAGATTCTTTTTTAAAATTTATGTTTCTAAAACATAAGTTCTAACAACTAACATATAATCTCAATATGAAGATAGATGCATTTTGAAGTTACCTTTAAAAATTATAAAAATGACTTGTTATCCTTTTTACCATTTTTTTTGGGGGGGGGAGGGGAGGATTTAAGAGAAATTAAGAAAAAAAAAATCAAGCCAACCTAACCTGTGTTTGATTAGAAAGTGGTTCTTTTTTTTTTTTTTTTTTGTAAGCCAAAAACTTTCATGTGACAGTCTCTTTTGTTCTAATTATTTGATGTGAAATGTTGCTATAATATCTATAAAAATGTTAGAAAATAAAGATTAAATTACAGGAAGAATGCCATTTTATACATTTTAAATATGCAAAAGTGAGTTTCTCTCACCACTTCATTCTACATTTTAAGTATAAAGTCTCCAGCTTCAAGGAACAGTGAATGTCAAATAGTCCAATTTATCTTTTAATATGAGAAATGCATTTCTAAGGAAAAGAAGCTCATTACTTATCAATTCAACCTGTTCCATTGTGCAGCAGTTCTTCCATGCTTTAAAGATTTTTTTTCTCTTAATGTGTCAGGCTTTTCTCCTCATCTCTATACACTGTGGAAGCGAATGCCATAGATTTGCTCACTCCAATTCTGCAAGATAATCTTTTAGATAGTGAAGATACACAGAACAAACATAGCTCCTCCTGAACTCCCACATCTGGCTTCCCAGGGCTTCTTGTTTTCTGAATACACCTGGATGCCACAGGAAATGATGCCCAATTGCTTCTAAGTCTTTCTACTTTATATACAGTCCACTGCAGCAATGCCTATTTGAAACTTTAATGCCAAGAAGTGAATTGAAAAACACTCTGCATATAACCTGATCAGCCTAAAAACACATTTGGGCACTCACATAATTAAATTCTTTAACACAGAACCTGAACATATCTTAGTCTGATATAAGACAACATTACCATTTTAAATGACAAGGTAAACCTCCTGGATTCCAATAGATTATAATCAATTTAATCCTCCAGATCTTATCATTTTTTTCACTAAGAATCTAGGTCAAATGATTTTCTATTTATATTTCTCCTTGGCTTTAACTTGTATGCTGAACAATAACATAAAACTATTTCATAAAACTGTTTTTTCAAAAATTCTAGACGCTTTAAGATTTTTCTTTACCCTGATTCTGTCATCCACCTTGTAGAAGCCACTTCACACTACATATAGATAAGATAAACATATTTTGTGGATCTTTACCAAAGTCAGTAATAAAAATGAGACATGATGACAGTGGAAATGGGGGTAACACTGTGTTCCACGATAATAAATTTGTATATAACTCCTTTCACTTTATACTGCTATAAATATGGTGATAATTATAATATTATAAAGCTAAGAGAAGTAAATGAGATCAGTGAGGATACATAGGGAATATATGGCTTAGGGTAGGTGCTCAGCAGAACATATTGGTCTAATTGTTTTGAGGCTACAATAGTGAATAAGACTCATTTAACTAGATAAGATTCATTAAACTGTACATCTGAAGGCTTGAAGGTTTCCCTAGGTATTAAATTCTCTCTAATAAAATTGCTAAAGTATTTCAAATTTTTAAAGCTCATTGAATTATTCTTTTTGTATTAGAGTTTTAGAGCTAAGTAGGCAGACAATAGATTGTATATGCAAAAACATCTACCTGTATTTATGTGCCTGTGAGAGAGAGAATGGCCAGGGGTGGGAGGAGACTGATAGAATTTCTAAGAATTCTGTTATTTTGTGGACAGTGATGTTTGATTCATAAATACATGAAATATAAAAATAAAATTAGCTTCAAGCACTAACTAACATCTATCATACCCCCTACATAGGCAATATCAACTTTTCCCCTAAAGGAACTAGTCTTGATTATAAATTTTTTTTCAAATACAATGCCAGCAGCATTCAAACAGCAAGATGACTTTGACAATTTAAGAACCATAATTCAAACACATGGCACATGAAAGAGGGATTACAATATCACAACCCACTGTTTAAAAATCTGGTTACTGAACTCTGCATACATGGGGGCAAAAAAATAATTTCATATTTGATATAGATCTGCATACATCTTCTTAAAAATTATTTGGAACAATCAAGCATATATTATGCTTGCATTCCCATGAACTGCAGTAGGAGATTGTGCACTCTGGTGCTTAGTAAACACCAACCCATGTGGGTCTCCTTGAAAGCACATGATGCCAGATACATCAAGCACATAAAGTACAGGGTAAGAAGCTGCTTTGAGCATTTTCCTTTTTTTTTTTTTTTTTCTACATGAGAGAGTTTGGGCAGTTTCCATTCCAGAGTCTATTTCAGTGAAAAGAACTGCACTATGTATTTTTAAATATCAACCAGGGAAAAGTTCCCACTTACCATAAGAATCACGTTTTACCCTGTCTTTTCTTATATAATCCCATATGTTTGTTATCTAGACTCAAAAAAGTAGAATTTCTAATTTATTTGAAATTTGCTGTTAAGAGTTTAAAAAAGCTCTGTAGAGAGTTTAAGGGCCAATGACCCCTTAATATTTGTTTATACTAGAATCCATAGGTTATACAGTTATGGAATAATTCAGGGGACCTAGGGTATATACATTAATTCTCCCAAATATTGTACCATAAACAGGTTATGTATCAGGCAGTGTGCCAGGCCCTAAAGTTCTTTCTTTGTACTGAAAGGCAGCCAATTTTAATATCTCTATTTTTTTATAAAAGGTTGAGTTTGGATTTAAAATTAGATATTGTTAACCACCAAAACAATGCATCAAGGCATTAAATGTGTTCATTGTAAACTCAGTTATTCTGTCTTGCCATCACATGAATGATAATGACTTGATAAATGACTCATGTGAGTTATCACAGTGCTCAGTAGTTGATAAAGTAATTCACCAAAATATTGCCAGAACTTACTTAAACCAATGACCAGAACTGATTAGACTTTGTTCTGTGAATTAAAGTGAATACTATACATCAAGAATTTGAGAGTAAGGAAATAAAAAAAAAATTACTCAATTATTGTGCATCTGTCTTTTTCAGTATAAAAATAAGGCCATAACTACAGATCAGACTTTCAGTTATTGCCAATTAAAAATGGAAGCATTGCATAACAAATAACCTTGCCTTAGAAGAAGGGGAAAGGCACAGAGCATCAAGTTTCATACTGCTAATTTAAATTTTATTTCTTGACTCTAAATTAAAATACGATTCTTCAGTTTATGTCAGTGAAGACACTGATGAAACTTAATTTTTAGAAGGGTGAATTTTGAGATGTCATTTTCTCTAGTGTTTGATATTACTTAATTTTTGTTTCTGTCCTATAGTCCTGGTCATTATAGATGATTTCAGGTTAAGTGATGTGTCTAAGATTAATTAGCAGTTAAATTAAAAATAAATAATGATACCTAGGCAGAAGGATCCCAAATTTGAGGTCAGCTTCAGCAACCTAATGAGGTCCCATTTCAAACTAAAAATAAGAAGGCCTGGGTATATAGGTCAGTGATAGAGTGATATTGAGTTCACTGTAAGTAAGTAAATAAATAAATATAATGATTACAGGTATTACTATATAATATAGGTATTATTATATATAATATGTACATATTATATATAATATAGGTATTAATATGTAAATTATTTATATAGTGACATCTTCCAAAACAATGTCTTGAAGTTATTTGTCCTCAGAAACTATCCTGAAATTCGGACAGTTTTCAACACTTGATAATGGACCCTCTTACATACTATGGTAGTTATTATATCTATATATAAAAATAATAATAACTTACAGATCCAATTGAGTAGTTTCAATAAAACAATTTGTATGAAAAACCTTAGCCAAATTTAAAAAAATGAATTACATTGACAGAGAAGTCAGATGTGTCCTTTTGACCATTAAAAATGCATTTTCATTGAAAATGGCAAATGACAAATATATAAGAAGGTGATAACAGAATTAACAGAGAGCAATATTTAAGAAAAGGTAAATCTGAATAACATTGGCTTAACCATTTTCTCCAGAAGGCTTTGACTTTTCACCTAAGCTTCTCAAACTTGGTGAAGTAGTTTTAAAATTAATTATTTTCTTCTATTTTGAATTTTGTCAGAAATGGCCAAAGAATTAGAAAATATGATAAGATTTGGCAGCACCAGGTTCAGAACAGGTTTTAGGAGATTCCTCTTGGAAAATATGCCTGCATTTCTGCCCATTTCAAGCTTCAGAGATTTGCAGAGGCAATTAGATCATTTTTCTCCCATTTCTCCCTCTAGGCATCTTACAGTTTTATGTTTAAACCAACTCCTTAGTTGGGAAACACATCTTCATTGCTCCTTTCAAATACCTGATGTTTGATGTTCATAGAGGAGAAAATATTCTTCAACTCCTTAGAACCTATATCTTCTTTTTTTCTGGTGGGTGGCTCCTGTGAATTAAAATACCTTATCTGGCACTGTACTCTTCTGAACTCAGTAAAGAACAGCACCTGCTCCCATATTTCAATGACTCCCACCAGTTCTTTCACCTTAATGGTGCTTAAATTAACTTTTAACCTGCTAAACACAGATAGAAAACTAGAGAAGACAATACTTTTAATCTAATACTCTCTTTTCCTTGATGAGCATTTGACACCAGTCTTCAATCTAAAAAATGTCTCAACCCTTCAGAAATATCCTCACAGATAGTGAAAGATAAAAAAATAATGGCTGGGGTCTGAAGAAGTAAAATGAAGATGCAGAGAGTGAAAAACTGAGATAAGTAAGGGCAATCAAATTCACACAGAGGTTAGATGTAAGAGCAGTAGTACCCATTAAAAAATAGAAATAAAAAGAAAACCATTTTCCATTTAGGCCTCGAAAATCTAATTGTATCTTTGCAGAGTGTGATGTTAGGTGTAATGATGGAAAGGCAGACTCTGTAACAGAATGTCAGCATCTGTGGACCTAAACAAAGAATAACAAATAGTTGACAAATTTTACATGTTAGGGCTTTTAAAAAACATATAAGAAAAATCTATTTATAAACAAAGATACTTGACAAGACACTAAACCATTAGGAATTTGTGATTAAGGAGGTGTTTAGGTAGATTTAAAGTGTAATAAAGCAGAGATCAGCAGCTAAAGAACAGAGTCTAGGACAAGCAGAAACAGGGAGGACAGCTTCAGTGTTTCTCTGTTTCCTTTACTAGAGGATGTCCACTTCCAATTGAACAGAGCATCATATGCACAGAAAGCTTACAAGGGATGCAGGAATGGGTGTGGAGAACCTAGGACCTCCATGCACTCTCATTCAGCGTAGGATGGAGGAAGCATCACTATAGAAATGGTAGCGATATTGTTTTGAGTGTGATACATCTCTTGTGGAGAAGACAGTCATTTTGGAAAACAGAAGATGTGATGTGAGCTCAATTCAAAAGTGTGGAGAGGGCTGTGGAGAAGGTTGTGGCTCAGTGGTGGAGCACTCACCTAACATGTACAAGGACCTTGGTTCAATCCTCAGCTCCACATAAAAATAAATAAATAAAGGTATTGTATCCAACTACAACTAAAACATAAATATTTAATAAAAGTGTGTGGAGAGCAGTGGTTTTTTCCTAAGTCAAATGAATACATATGTATGTATAAGTTACACACACACACACACACACACACACAAACACACACACATATATATATAATTCACAACTATTAATTATTTTCTTCTATTTTGAATTTTGTCAAATTGAATAGTAGGAATCTACACTCTCCAAACCACATGGAGGTATTCTCTAGGGTGGCAGAAAAACAAACAAGTACAAATCTTAAGCTAATTTTACAGCTGGCTACATAATTGCTTTGGCAACAGTCATAGACCAGCCTCCACTCTGAAATGTATTCATATATTGAAAATAGACAGCTATAAAACAATATGCCTAAAAATGAGAGAGCTCTGCAAAATGAACATTCTTGCTCTCTTTGTAGTCCCCAGTGGTTGGCTACCAATTATCATTCCTTTTCCCCATTTTGTAAGACACACACATACACATCCCTATGCACACTAGTTTTGGAAAAGAAAGTAATGCACTTTCAATTATCAAATGGCAATTGAACATTAATTATATGTAAGCAGCATGACTATGAAAGAAGTCCATTTTCCCACCTTGCTCATTTAAAAAATAACCTCAACTAAAAGATGTCCAACAAAAGATGGCTCTCTCATTTTGCCCAGACATAGAGATAGGAAGGGAACATGAAAGGAAATCTCAAAAATGCATTTGTAAGACAACACATCAAAAGTCTAATTGAATAAAAATTATTCAAATTAGTTTTACAATAGGTTGCACCATTCCTAATACTATAAAATTAAGCAGAACAGAAAATGAAATAAGACATCCTCTAGAACTTACGGACACATTCAGATAATTTAAGAGGCTTGGCTTGAATACAAAAAAAAAAAAAAAAAAAAATCAGTTTATTACAAATGAATGCAAACAAATCCTGGAATCAAAAGGCAAACAGAAGGAATATGAGCAAATCCAAAAAATGCTCCAGGATACAAGACAAGAAAGGAAATGTTATTATTAAAAGAAAGACGCTGCAAAGCACTCAACTCAATGCATAGCTATAGTGAATAAACAAACAAAAGATTGGCTGTACTGTGCTACTGAAATACTGAAGAATAAATCAAAGTAAGTAGAATAATGATAAAACACTGATTGGATTCATGGTTCTTACTCTATGACTCGTAGTTTGTTAGGAAGCAACGGCAAGGGCATTACTTTTAATGTCCATGAGACACCAAACACAGCTGCCTCCAAAGCCCCTGGGTGCAATCATCCTATGAAGTTCAAATGTCAGACATCATCACTTGTGACAGCAGCAACTCCAAAATAGAGAAGAATTGATGAAGGATGAGACAAGTGCCTTTCAAATAAGATAGTCCCCTCTAAGTAATTGAAAACTGGCAATAATTAGCAAAAAAAAAAAAAAAGACATTGAAACTTCATTGGGCTACAGAAAAATGGCAGGAAAGCAAAAAAATTACATTACTGAACTTGAAAAATAACATAGTCAACATCAAAAACATCTAATTTTATTCAGAAATCTTTCCCAGGTTTTATTGTACTGAATATTTGATATTGCTGATATGAATAAACTTAATGGTCTCAAACTATCTCAAGGACTAATCATCTTTTTAGATCTACATAAAAAAAAACATTTTTTTTTTCTGTTCATGAGAAGAATTAACTCACAGTATTTAATTGACATATAAAGTCATGCAATGGGCAGTGTAACATAATGGAATGGAATATATTCAGCTTTATCCCTTAACTTGTCATAATAATTCAATATATTAGTACATTAAGTGAATTGTCTATTGATTATGAATACCAGATGATTGTGAGTGTGATCAAGTGTTAAAAATTGTAGTTTCTGGGGTTACAATTCAAATCTCAACATTTCAACACTGACTCTGCTTCTTCTGAAATGTTCAACAAATTGCTATACCTTTTGTTATCTTGATAGTCTCCTCTATCAAAAATGATAATTTTAATATCTTTGAGTTTTAAATGAGAAAATTCATGTAAAATATTTATATATATTTATATATGCCTAATATATATATATATATATATATATATATATATATATAGAGAGAGAGAGAGAGAGAGAGAGAGAGAGAGAGAGAGAGAGAGACAATCAGTAACAGCTAGAAGATCATCTGTAACATCTATTAAATGCCGCTAAACAAATGAAATATTTGAAGAATATTGTTATTTGTTATTTTTATTTAGGAAAATGTTTTCTATCACTAAGGAATATATAAGAATATGTCATTTTGAAGCATATTACTTGACAATATTTTACAAATAAAAGAATAATAATAATCATTTAAAAATTATTATGTCAGGTATAAGAAATAATATTTATTTTCTAGCATTCTAGTCCTAAAGACCCACGATTGTTTCACAATGTATTCTATAATATCTAAGCTGTACATATTCCTTAATTCATAACCATAGAAATATAATCAAATAAATAAAATAAGTGCATATGTGGACTATGGTGAAGAAAATAGTTTCAATGTTACAGATGGGTAAATCAGTACAGCTTTACAGGTTTATCTAAGACAATCCTAAAAAAAATGCTTTAAAAATACAAGGTCTATTCTTAATATACACAGAATTTATGTATAAACTATAAATATGTGTCATTTAATCCACTCTTTAAAAACAAATTTATACTTGTCTAAAACACACTGAATATAGGCTATTGAGGGTAGAAAGCCGAGTCACCAAATGCAAAAGCAAGTAGTTTTCTGTACGGAACATTGACTCCTCAGAAATTCTCTTGGTGGAAATATTGTCACTTATGAAAATAGCATTTATCACATGTGCCACTGAGAAACTTTGGTTAACATTTTTAAAAATCTAGAAACATTTTCTCTTCTCTAAATTGAAACTGCAGGTGGTCGTAATGTGCCTGGCATTTCCTCAATGTATTCCTACTGCAAAAACAATGTGTCAGTCTCCAGTCTACTCTGAAGTGCCTGGCCAGCAAGGCAAGGACACGGGATGGATATCACAGCAGTGCTTACGCTTTCTCTCTATTCTTCCGAATCGCCCCATTCATCTGGCTCTCTTTGCATTTCGTTTACTGAAGAGGAGCAACCTGCATTTCTCTGTCTGTACTGAAAACTGCTTATATTTAAATCCATAGTACACAGCATATAATTGTTCTCAAAATGTCCCATATATAGGTATAACTTCCTCTAAACTCATATTTTTAAAAAATTTTGTATGTTATTAAACCAAGTTTAAAAAGCAGATTCCCAAAAGTAATTTGTTCATTGGTTTAAAAACAAGGTATTGGCAACTATTTTTCATTATTGAAAAAATTGAGGACAAAGAAATCCCTTATAAGAGGATAAACAAATAGAACTTAAAATTGTCACCAACAAAATACAAATACATAAGATATATCTGCCCACAGTATCTTAATTGAAGATAAATAATGTTAACCTCAGGACGTCTTCAAAGTTTGTTTCTTTTTATGATGATATCATAGTTCACAAACTTAGAACTTTGCACTATCTATAGAATGACTTTCAAACACCTTATGACCTTCAGCGTCCTTCAATCTCTAGATAAGATTAAACTTTTTCTCATCTTTAATTTTCGACATATACTACACACATTCAGTTGAGCCAGGTCTCCTTACTGTCTTCTGAAGTTCTGGACAGACTTTGATCCATGCTGTTTCCTCTTCCTGGAAAGTCCTTTATATACATCTACCTCTCCTCTAAGTCTCTGATCAAATGCCACCTGCTCCACGAGTGCTCAGTTATTTCCAGCAGTTGAAATAATCCTTTAACTCCTTTGTAAAATTTGAACATAGCTGTAAGTTACATAATGACTTAGACTGTTGTAACACATCTTTTTATTATGTCTGAGGTCTAATAGGTATGTAGACAGATGTATAATAGGTAGCAACATGTACATGTGTGGATATGTATGTGTTGTGTATGTGGTTGTTATATTGTGTGTTTGCTTGAAAGAAATTTCCCTCTTTTGAGGTATATAATGAATCTTGGAAAATCTTCATCTCCCTTTCTTTAACAAAAGAGCAACATTTTCTTCATTGATGGGGTTGGGGGGTTGGGGGGGTACTCAAGCCCCGTTTTCCCTATCTTGAGTTCCATGGAGCACTAGTTCCTTAATCACCTTTTGAAGTAACTAATATTCATCTAATGTATCACCTTATGGGAGAATAATGAGACACATTGACTTATTAAAGGGGTAAAGAAGTCCTCCAGGAAAGAAACCTGGAGCTTGAGATAATTAACTTTGTTATACTGGAGCTTCTCCTTTGTTTTGCTACTGATGCTTTTCCCCAGGAAGCCCTATCATCAGGCCTTACTTGGGAAGTACTTATTCCAGTTGCTGCAGAAGTCTAGCTCCTCCTGTTCACAACTGCTGCTTACACCTTCTCCCCCTTACCTGCTGTTCCCTCCACCTTCAGGTTTTTTTTTGCTTCTCACTGCTCTCCTGCTGAGTTCCCAATAGCTACTCCTAACTATGCCCCCCAAGTGGTCTTTCAATTTGGTCTCTATCAGAATCCATTTGCTTTCTTTGTGTTCCCATAGCATCTATCATATAGTAAGTATTATATCATTTTTAAAATTTCACTCTTGCCTTTGATTCTTGATTTGTCTCAGTATAACATCCTGCAATCACCAGGTGATCCAAAGTACTTTAAGTACTCAAAAGAATTCCATGAAATTTACTGATTTCTCTGGATTTGTGTTGGGAGAGTGGGTTCGTAGTAATTTGTTCATTTGGGAGAAGAAGGTTAAAAAGAAAGAGCATAAGGATATCAAAGCTATGCTGACTTTTCTTCATTATAATACTTTTTATTAGTTGACATCATATAAATAGTTAACCAGGCCATTGGTAAAGTAAATGGTTTTACACTGATCAAGTTTACACTCTTTCCAGGGATTCAAACAGAATAAAGGCCACTTCTGGGTAATATCCAAAGGAAATGAAATCAGCATATCAAAGAAATACCATGCTTGTGGCACTATTCCCAAGAGCTAAGTTAGGTAATCAACCTAGGGGCCTGATGAATGAATGAATAAAGTAAGTGTGGACTACTATTACATAAAGAAGAATGAAATCCTATCATCTGCAGCAAAATGGATGGAATGGGAGGAAATAGTTTTAAGTGAAATAAACAAGCACAGAAAATAACTACTGCATGATTTTTGTCATATGTGAAAGTTAAAGGACATGAGGGAAGTGGAGAGAAAGAGAGAAAGAGCAAGCCAGCTGGAATAGATTAGTGATTACTAAAGGTAGGAAGGAGGGTATGGAGAAAGGAGACTGAATTTGGTCAGTGTATGCTATAGGCATGTGTTGAAATATCACATCAAGTCTCATAAACATGTATAATTCATACATGTTGATAAATATTTAAAAAAACTAGAAGAGCGGAGTGGGGAAAGAAGATAAAGGAAATAGGTCACATCAACCTAACTGATACAAATATTTATCTCCTCTATGTCCTCCTCTTTCCCTTCTCTTAAAATATTACTTTATGAAAGGGGAAAATTCCTTTACAAGAATTTTTGTGAATTACACATGCAAAAAGATAAGTTTCATTCTGCTGTTATTCTCCAAAATACCTAAAAATAATATTTTTAAAGACTCTTGTTATTGCCTATCTCAAAAATACTTTGATAACAGAAAATCATTTCTGGTTTATAATTCTTATCAGCAATATCACTAATCAACATTTAGTTCTGCTGATGGTGGGCCCTCTGCACATTGTCACTAAATGGACCCATCTCATATGTTTCACTCTCATTACCCCTTCTGCCTAGACTGTTCCACTCCAGCAGGGTTCTTTGCTGATGAGTTTGCTAAGTTCCTGATAGTTCTCCTATTATTCTCTGAGGCTGCAGTGAAAGCTCACCACTTCCAGGAGTTATTTTTTTATATATTCCCTTAATCAATCTATCGTCAACTCCTGTTTGCCATTTATGCCTTATTACAGTATATATATATATATATATATATATATATATATATATATATACACACATGTATATTATGCATACATGTGTATATATATATACAGTTAGATTGCAATATAGATATGTGTGTAAGATCTGTCTCAAGCTCTAAAAAATTAGGGCATATAATGTGTGTAGAATCTGTCTCAAGCTCTTGAACTCAATACATGTACATTCCCAAAGTGTCCAGGAAAATATCTGTCTATAATAGATAAGCAATGTACTGGTACATTATTAAAATGAATAATTTATATGTTAAATTGAATAGCTAAAGAATGTGCTAATTAATTATCTGAATAAGCTATGATGTTAGAAAACAACATTGTGTGTTATTTCTTCAAGATTTTGTTTGCATTACAGTCCAAGGTTTTTCCTTTACTAGCTGTCTTTTCAGAAATACAAATTTTCTGATCATATCATTGGATGGACAAGCAACTGGTCAGGAAGGGAGAGAGGATTTACACCTTGCCAAGCCAGCTAAAACATTCTAATTCACACTTGATGTTCCTGACCTCCAAGTTGCTTTTAGTTTTCTAAAGGCCTTTTAGTTCCCTAGTTAATAATAACACTTAATTTCTCCTCTATATTTATTCTGAAGTATGTAGAAATAAAAATTGACATAAATTAAAGGAATTATACTAACATTTGTAGCAAATGGAGACTTCTGCTGAGTGTGGCCACCCTGATCCCAGAAATAGCTTATACTTCCTTCTCTTGTAGAATTTTTACTCTAAAAATGTATTTCTATTAAGGACATCTCTGCTGGGTTTCCCCGATTGCTTCTATATATTCCAAGCCCTGCCTTTATAGCATCTTCTTAGTATAGTTTAAAAAAATATATATGCCATTTTATTTTCTCCTTAGCCAACTCTCTCAGCAGAAAAAGCTTTAACCAAGGATTAATTCTTACACTTTGTGTAAATGTTCGGTATGAATTCAGGTATAGTGATCAACCTGGTCTTCTTACTGTTTCTGTTCTGTTGATTCATTTGCTTTAATTGGACCATTAAATTTAAAAAAGGGACTTCTGTGTTTAGCTCTGTAGGTTTTAAAGGGCAAAGATGTCACGGAGCCCAATCTTTGGTCTGTGTTTGTCAGAGCATACCTGAGCAATTTCTGAAAGGTTGATCTCACTCTGAGGACTAGTCACCAAAAATGAAAGAAAGAAAAAAGAAAAGAGGGGAAAAATGGATGAGAAAAATGTCCCTTCTCCGACTACCTGTGATTTCTGCACAGAACAAACACAGAATAAGACTCAGAAATGGGCCAGTGAGTATGCATCTAGGACCACATAGGTGTTCCTCAGTGTCTGCAGCTGCAGCTTCTACTTTGAGCCTGCTGAAACTTGATTCTAAGTGTCTCTGAAAAGCCACTGAGGAGTTTGTGTTAGCCAGAGGCCACGAAAGCTGCCATCCCCAGCTGAGTGATGCTCTGTTCAAACTGGGCATAAACCCAATTTGAACAGAGAATC